>NW_027488762.1:0-300000 GCF_050948215.1 Halictus rubicundus | reverse complement strand
CTCTATCCTATCCTATACTCTATCCTATCGTATCCTCTGTCCTAACATATCCTCTATCCTATCCTATCCTCTATCCTATCCTATCCTCAATCTTACCCTATCCCCTATCCTATCCTATCCTCGATCCTATCCCATCCTCTATCCTATCCTATCGTCTATCCTATAATATCTTCTATCCTATCCAATCCTCCATTCTATCCTCTATCCTAAGTTCTATCCTATCCTATCCTCTATCCTATAATATCCTCTATTCTAGCCAATCCTCTATCGTATAATATCCTCAATCCTACCCTATCCCCTATCCTATCCTATCCTCTAACCTATCCTATGCTCTATCCTATCCAATCCTCTATCCTATCCTATCCTCTATCCTATCCTATCCTCTATCCTATCCTATCCTCTATCCTATCCTATCCTCTATCCTATCCTATCCTCAATCTTACCCTATCCCCTATCCTATCCTATCCTCGATCCTATCCCATCCTCTATCCTATCCTATTCTCTATCCTATCCTATCCTCTATCCTATCCAATCCTCTATCCTATCCTAACCTCTATCCTATCCTATCCTCAATCTTACCCTATCCCCTATCCTATCCTATCCTCGATCCTATCCCATCCTCTATCCTATCCTATTCTCTATCCTATCCTATCCTCTATCCTATCCAATCCTCTATCCTATCCTAACCTCTATCCTATCCTATCCTCAATCTTACCCTATCCCTTACCCTATCCTATCCTCGATCCTATCCCATCCTCTATCCTATCCCATCGTCTATCCTATAATATCCGTCTATTCTATCCAATCCTCTATCGTATAATATCCTCTATCCTATCCTATACTCTATCCTATCCTATCCTCTATCCTATCCTATCCTCTATCCTAACCTATCCTGTATCCTATCCAATCCCCTATCCTATCCTCTATCCTATCGCATCCTCTATCGTATCCTATCCTTTTTCCTATCCTATCCTCTATCCTATCCTCTATCCTATCCTATCCTCTATCTGATCCTATCCTCTATCCTATCCTATCGTGTATTCTGTATCCTCTATCCTATCCTATCCTCAATCCTATCGTATCCTCTATCCTATCCTATCGTCTATCCTATAATATCCTCTATCGTACCCAATCCTCTATCCTATGCTCTATCCTATCCTATACTCTATCCTATCGTATCCTCTGTCCTAACCTATCCTCTATCCTATCCTATCCTCTATCCTATCCCATCCTCAATCTTACCCTATCCCCTATCCTATCCTATCCTCGATCCTATCCCATCCACTATCCTATCCTATCCTCTATCTCATCCTATCCTGTATTCTATCCTATCCTCTATCTCATCCTATCCTCTATCCTATCATATCCTCTATTCTAACCTATCCTCTATTCTATCAAATCCTCTATTCTATAATATCCTCTATCCTATCCAATCCTCTATCCTATCCTCTATCCTATCCTATCCTATCCTCTATCCTATCCTATCCTATCCTCTATCCTATCCTATCCTCTATCCTATCCTATCTTCTATCCTATCCTATCCCCTATCCTGTCCTATCCTCTATCCTATCCTATCCTCTATCCTATCCTATCCTCTATCCTATCCTATCCTCTATCCTATCCTATCCTCTATCCTATCCTATCCTCAATCTGATCCTATCCTCTATCCTATCCTGTCGTGTATTCTGTATCCTCTATCCTATCCTATCCTCTATCCTATCCTATCCTCCATCCTATCGTATCCTCTATCCTATCCTATCGTCTATCCTATAATATCCTCTATCCTATCCAATCCTCTATCCTATGCTCTATCCTATCCTATCCTCTATCCTATAATATCCTCCATTCTATCCAATCCTCTATCGTATAATATGCTCTATCCTATCCTATACTCTATCCTATCGTATCCTCTGTCCTAACCTATCCTCTATCCTATCCTATCCTCTATCCTATCCCATCCTCAATCTTACCCTATCCACTATCCTATCCTATCCTCGATCCTATCCCATCCTCTATCCTATCCTATCCTCTATCTCATCCTATCCTCTATTCTATCCTATCCTCTATCTCATCCTATCCTCTATCCTATCATATCCTCTATTCTAACCTATCCTCTATTCTATCAAATCCTCTATTCTATAATCTCCTCTATCCTATACAATCCTCTATCCTATCCTCTATCCTATCCTATCCTATCCTCTATCCTATCCTATCCTCTATCCTATCCTATCCTCTATCCTATCCTATCCTCTATCCTATCCTATCCTCTATCCTATCCTATCCTCTATCCTATCCTATCCTCTATCCTATCCTATCCTCTATCCTATCCTATCCTCTATCCTATCCTATCCTCTATCCTATACTATCCTCTATCCTATCCTATCCTCTATCCTATCCTATCCTCTATCCTATCCTATCCTCTATCCTATCCTATCCTCTATCCTATCCTATCCTCTATCCTATCCTATCCTCTATCCTATCCTATCCTCTATCCTATCCTATCCTCTATCCTATCCTATCCTCTATCCTATCCTATCCTCTATCCTATCCTATCCTCTATCCTATCCTATCCTCTATCCTATCCTATCCTCTATCCTATCCTATCCTCTATCCTATCCTATCCTCTATCCTATCCTATCCTCTATCCTATCCTATCCTCTATCCTATCCTATCCTCTATCCTATCCTATCCTCTATCCTATCCTATCCTCTATCCTATCCTATCCTCTATCCTATCCTATCCTCTATCCTAGCCTATCCTATTCTCTATCCTTTCCGATCCTCTCACCGATCCTATCCTCTATCCTATCCTATCCTATATCCTATATTTTCCTCAATCCTATCCTATCTTCCATCCTATCCAATTCCCTAACGTATCCTCTATCCTATAATATCCTCTATCCTATCCAATCCCCTATCCTATCCTCAATCCTATCCTATCCCCTACCTTATCCTATCCTATCCTATCCTCTATCCTATCTTATCCTCTATCCTATCCTATCCTCTATCCTATCCAATCCTCTATCCTAACGTCTATCCTATCCTATCCTCTATTCTATCGTATCCTCTATCCTATCCCATCCTTTATCGTATCCTATCCTCTATCCAATCCTATCCTCTATCCTATCCCATCCTCTATCGTATCCTATCCTCTATCCTATCCTATCCTCTATCCTATCCTATCCTCTATCCTATCCTATCCTATTCTCTATCCTATACGATCCTCTCACCTATCCTATCCTCTCTCCTATCCTATCCTCTGTCCTATCCTATTTTCTATCCTATCCTATCCTCTATCCTATCCTGTCCTCAATCCTATCCTGTCCTGTATCCTATCCTATCCTCTATGCTATCCTCTATCCTATCCTATCCTATATCCCGTATTTTCGTCAATCCTATCCTATCCTCTATCCTATCCAATCCCCTAACCTATCCTCTATCCTATAATATCCTCTATCCTATCCAATCCCCTATCCTATCCTCAATCCTATCCTATCCGCTACCTTATCCTATACTATCCTATCCTCCATCCTATCCTATCCTATCCTATCCTCCATCCTATCCTATCCTCTATCCTATCCTATCCTGCATTCTATACTATCCTCTATCCTATCCTCTATCCTATCGTCTATCCTATAATATCCCCTATCCTATCCTCTACCCTATCCTATCCTATATCCTATAATATCCTCAATCCTATCCTACCCTCCATCCTATCCAATCCCATAACCTATCCAGTATCCTATAATATCCTCAATCCTATCGTATCATCTATCCTATCCTATCGTCTATCCTATAATATCCTCTATCCTATCCAATCCTCTATTATATGCTCTATCCTATCCTATCCTCTATCCTATAATATCCTCTATTCTATCCAATCCTCTATCGTATAATATCCTCTATCCTATCCTATACTCTATCCTATCGTATCCTCTGTCCTAACCTATCCTCTATCCTATCCTATCATCTATCCTATCCCATCCTCAATCTTACCCTATCCCCTATCCTATCCTATCCTCGATCCTATCCCATCCTCTATCCTATCTTATCCTCTATCCTATCCTATCCTCTATCCTATCCTGTCCACTATCCTATCCTCTATCCTATCCTGTCCACTATCCTATCCTCTATCCTATCCTATCCTCTATCCTATCATATCCGCTATCCTATCCTATCCTCTATCCTATTGTATCCTCTATCCTATCATATCCTCTATCCTATCCTATCGTCTATCCTATAATATCTTCTATCCTATCCTCTACCCTATCCTACCCTATATCCTATAATATCCTCAATCCTATCCTATTCTCTATCCTATCCAATCCCATAACCTATCCACTATCCTATAATATCCTCTATCCTATCAATCCCCTATCCTATCCTCAATCCTATCCTATCCCCTATCTTACCCTATCCTATCCTATCCCCTATCCTATCCTATCCTCTATCCTGTCGTATTCTCAATCCTATGCTATCCTCAATCCTATCCTATCCCCTATCCTATCCTATCCTCTATCCTGTCGTGTTCTCTATCCTATACTATCCTCTAACCTATCCTATCCTCTATCGTATCCTATCCTCTATCCTATCCTATCCTCTATCCTATCTTATACTCTATCATACCCTATCCTTTATCCAAGCCTATCCTCAATCCTATCCCATACTCTATCCTATCCTATCCTCTATCCTATATAATCCTCTATCCTATCCTAACCTCTATCCTATCGTATCCTCTATCCTATCCCATCCTCTATCGTATCCTATCCTCTATCCTATCCTATCCTATCATGTATCCTATCCAATCGCCTATCCTATCCTCTATCCTATCCTATCTTCAATCCTATACTATCCTCTACCCTATCCTATCCTCTATTCTATCCTATCCTCTATCCTATCCCATCCTCTATCCTATCCTATCGTCTATCCTACAATATCCCCTATCCAGCCAATCCTCTATCCTATCCTCTATCCTATCCTCTATCCTATCGTCTATCCTATAATATCCCCTATCCTATCCTATTCTCTATCCTATCCTCTATCCTATCCTCTATCCTATCCTGTCCTCCATCCTATCCTGTCCTGTATCCTATCCTATCCTCTATCCTATCCTCTATCCTATCCTATCCTATATCCTATATTTTCCTCAATCCTATCCTATCCTCTATCCTATCCAATCCCCTAACGTATCCTCTATCCTATAATATCCTCTATCCTATCCAATATCCTATCCTATCCTCAATCCTATCCTATCCTCTATCCTATCCTATCCTCTATTCTATCCTATCCTCTATCCTATCCCATCTTCTATCCTATCCTATCGTCTATCCTACAATATCCCCTATCCTATCCAATCCTCTATCCTATCCTCTATCCTATCCTCTATCCTATCCTCTATTCTATCGTATCCTCTATCCTATCCCATCCTTTATCGTATCCTATCCTCTATCCAATCCTATCCTCTATCCTATCTTATACTCTATCATACCCTATCCTTTATCCAAGCCTATCCTCAATCCTATCCCATACTCTATCCTATCCTATCCTTTATCCTATATAATCCTCTACCCTATCCTAACCACTATCCTATCGTATCCTCTATCCTATCCCATTATCTATCGTATCCTATCCTCTATCCTATCCTATCCTCTATACTATCGTATCCTCTATCCTATCCCATCCTCTATCCTATCCAATCGTCTATCCTATAATTTCCTCTATCCTATCCAATCCTCTATCCTATCCTCTATCCTATCCTATCCTCAATCCTATCCTATCCCCTATCCTATCCTATCCTCTATCCAGTCGTATTCTCAATCCTATGCTATCCTCAATCCTACCCTATCCCCTATCCTATCCTATCCTCTATCCTGTCGTATACTCTATCCTATACTCTCCTCTAACCTATCCTATCCTCTATCCTATCCTATCCTCTATCCTATTGAATCCTCTATCCTATCCCATCCTCTATCCTATCCTCTATCCTATCCTATCCTCTATTCTATCCTATCCTCTATCCTATCCTACCCTCAATCCTATCCTATCCCCCCTCCTATCCTATCCTCTATCCTGTCGTATTCTCAATCCTATGCTATCCTCAATCCTATCCTATCCCCTATCCTATCCTATCCTCTATCCTATCCTATCCTCTATCCTATCCTATCCTCTATCCTATCTTATACTCTATCATACCCTATCCTTTATCCAAGCCTATCCTCAATCCTATCCCATACTCTATCCTATCCTATCGTTTATCCTATATAATCCTCTATCCTATCCTAACCACTATCCTATCGTATCCTCTATCCTATCCCATTATCTATCGTATCCTATCCTCTATCCTATCCTATCCTCTATCCTATCCTATCCTCTATCCTATTCTATCCTCTATCCTATCCTATCATGTATCCTATCCAATCGCCTATCCTATCCTCTATCCTATCCTATCCTCAATCCTATACTATACTCTACCCTATCCTATCCTCTATTCTATCCTATCCCTTATCCTATCCCATCCTCCATCCTATCCTATCGTCTATCCTACAATATCCCCTATCCTATCCAATCCTCTATTCTATCCTATCCTCTATCCTATCCCATCCTCTATCCTATCCTATCGTCTATCCTACAATATCCCCTATCCTATCCAATCCTCTATCCTATCCTCTATCCTATCGTCTATCCTATAATATCCCCTATCCTATCCAATCCTCTATCCTATCCTCTATCCTATCCTATCCTCTATCCTATCCTATCCTCTATTCTATCCTGTCCTCCATCCTATCCTGTCCTGTATCCTATCCTATCCTCTATCCTATCCTCTATCCTATCCTCTATCCTATCCTATAATATATCCCATATTTTCGTCAATCCTATCCTATCCTCTATCCTATCCAATCCCCTAACCTATCCTCTATCCTATAATATCCTCTATCCTATCCAATCCCCTATCCTATCCTCAATCCTATCCTATCCGCTACCTTATCCTATCCTATCCTATCCTCTATCCTATCCTATCCTGTATTCTCTCCTATCCTCTATCCTATCCCATCCTCTATCCTATCCTATCGTCTATCCTACAATATCCCCTATCCTATCCAATCCTCTATCCTATCCTCTATCCTATCGTCTATCCTATAATATCCCCTATCCTATCCAATCCCCTATCCTATCCTCAATCCTATCCTATCCGCTACCTTATCCTATCCTATCCTATCCTCCATCCTATCCTATCCTCTATTCTATCGTATACTCTATCCTATCCCATCCTTTATCGTATCCTATCCTCTATCCATTCTATCCTCTATCCTATCCCATCATCTATCGTATCCTATCCTCTATCCTATTGTATCCTCTATCCTATCATATCCTCTATCCTATCCTATCGTCTATCCTATAATATCCTCTATCCTATCCTCTACCCTATCCTATCCTATATCCTATAATATCCAATATCCTATCCAATCCTCTATCCTATCCTCTATCCTATCCTATCCTCTATCCTATTCTATCCTCTATCCTATCGTATCCTCTATCCTATCACATCCTCTATCCTATCCTATCGTCTATCCTACAATATTCCCTATCCTATCCAATCCTCTATCCTATCCTCTATCCTATCCCCTATCCTATCCTATCCTCTATCCTATCCTATCCTCTATCCTATACAATCCTCTATCCTGTCCTATCCTTTATCCTATACAATCCTCTATCCTATCCTATCCTCTATCCTATCGTATCCTCTATCCTATCACATCCTCTATCCTATCCTATCGTCTATCCTACAATATTCCCTATCCTCTCCAATCCTCTATCCTATCCTCTATCCTATCCTCTATCCTATCCTCTATTCTATCCTCTATCCTATCCCCTATCCTATCCTATCCTCTATCCTATCCTATCCTCTATCCTATACAATCCTCTATCCTGTCCTATCCTCTATCCTATACAATCCTCTATCCTATCCTATCCTCTATCCTATCGTATCCTCTATCCTATCCTATCCTCTATCCTATCCTATCCTCTATACTATCGTATCCTCTATCCTATCCCATCCTCTATCCTATCCAATCGTCTATCCTATAATTTCCTCTATCCTATCCAATCCTCTATCCTATCCTCTATCCTATCCTATCCTATCCTCAATCCTATCCTATCCCCTATCCTATCAAATCCTCTATCATATCCTCTATCCTATCCTCTATCCTATCCTATCCTCTATCCTATCCTATCCTCAATCCTATTATCCCCTATCCTATCCTATCCTCTATCCTGTCGTATCCTCTGTCCTATCCTATCCTCTATCCTATCATATCCTATTCTCTATCCTATACTATCCTCTATCCCATCCTATCCTCAATCCTATCCTATCCCCTATCCTATCCTATCCTCTATCCTATTCTATCCTCTATCCTATCCTATCCTCTATCCTATAAAATCCTCTATCATATCCTATCCTCTATCCTATCCCATCCTCTATCGTATCCTATCCTCTATCCTATCCTATATCCTATCCTATCGTCTATCCTATTGTATCCTCTATCCTATCCCATCCCCTATCGTATCCTATCCTCTATCCTATCATATCCTATATCCAATCCTCTATCCTACCCTCTATCCTATCCTCTATCCTATCCTATCCTATTCTGTATCCTATACTATCCTCTAACCTATCCTATCCTATATCCTATAATATCCTCTATCCTATCCCATCCTCTAACGTATCCTATCCCCTATCCTATCCTATCCTCTATCCTATACAATCCTCTATCCTGTCCTATCCTCTATCGTATACAATCCTCTATCCTATCCTATCCTCTATCCTATCGTATCCTCTATCCTATCCTATCCTCTATCCTATCATATCCTCTATCCTATCCTATCCTCTATCCTATTGAATCCTCTATCCTATCCCATCCTCTATCCTATCCTCTATCCTATCCTATCCTCTATTCTATCCTATCCTCTATCCTATCCTACCCTCAATCCTATCCTATCCCCCATCCTATCCTATCCTCTATCCTGTCGTATTCTCAATCCTATGCTATCCTCAATCCTATCCTATCCCCTATCCTATCCTATCCTCTATCCTATCCTATCCTCTATCCTATCCTATCCTCTATCCTATCTTATACTCTATCATATCCTATCCTATCCTCTATCCTATCGTATCCTCTATCCTATCCGATCCTCTATTCTATCCTATCCTATATCCTATCCCATCCTCTATCCTATCCTATCGTCTATCCGATCCTATCCTCTATCCTATCCTATACTCTATCCTATAAAATCCTCTATCCTATCCTATCCTCTATCCAATCCTATCCTCTATCCTATCCTATCCTCTATCCTATAAAATCCTCTATAATATCCTACCCTCTATCCTATCCTATCCTGTATCCTAAAATATCCTCTATCCTATCCTATCCTCTATCCTATCCTAACCTATATCCTATCCTATCCTCTATCCTATCCTTTATCCTATCCTATCCTCTATCCTACCCTCTATCCTATCCTATCCTCAATCCTATCCTATCCCCTATCCTATCCTATCCTCTATCCTATCCTATCCTCTCTCCTATCGTATCCTCTATCCTATCCCATCCTCTATCGTATCCTATTCTCTATCCTATCCTCTATCCTATCCTATCCTCAGTCTTATACTATCCTCTACCCTACCCAATCCTCTATTCTATCCTATACTCTATCCTATCACATCCTCTATCCTATCCTATCGTCTATCCTATCCTATCCTCTATCCTATCCTATACTCTATCCTATCCTATCCTCTATCCTATCCCATCCTCTATCCTATCCAATCCTCTATCCTATCCTCTATCCTATCCTATCCTCAATCCTATCCTATCCCCTATCCTATCCTATCCTCTATCCTATCCTATACCCTATCCTATCCTATCCTCTATCCTATCCTATACTCTATCCTATCCTATCCTCTATCTTATAAAATCCTCTATCCTATCCTATGCTCTATCCTATCGTATCCTCTATCCTATCCCATCCTCTATCGTATCCTATTCTCTATCCTATCCTCTATCCTATCCTATCCTCAGTCCTATACTATCCTCTACCCTACCCAATCCTCTATTCTATCCTATCCTCTATCCTATCCCATCCTCTATCCTATCCTATCGTCTATCCTACAATATCCCCTATCATATCCAATCCTGTATCCTATCCTCTATCCAATCCTCTATCCTATCCTCTATTCTATCGAACCTCTATCCTATCCCATCCTTTATCGTATCCCATCCCCTATCCTATCAAATCCTCTATCCTATCCTCTATCCTATCCTCTATCCTATCCTATCCTCAATCCTATCCTATCCCCTATCCTATCCCATCCTTTATCGTATCCTCTCCTCTATCCTATCCTATCCTCTATCCTATCCCATCCTCTATCGTATCCTATCCTCTATCCTATCGTATCCTATATCCTATAATATCCTCTATCCTATCCTATACTTTATCCTATCCCATCCTCTGTCCTATCCTATTTTCTATCCTATCCTATCCTCTATCCTATCCTGTCCTCTATCCTATAATATCCTCTATCATATCCTGTCCTCTATCCTATCCTGTCGTGTATCCTATCCCATCCTCTATCCTATCCTCTATCCTATCCTATCCTATATCCTATACTATCCTCAATCCTATCCTATCTTCTATCCTATCCTATCCTGTATCCTATCCAATCGCCTATCCTATCCTCTATCCTATCCTATCCTCAATCGTATTCAATCCTCTATCCTATCCTCTATCCTATCCTCTATCCTATCCTATCCTCAATCCTATCATATCCCGTATCCTATCCTATCCTCTATCCTGTCGTATCGTCTGTCCTCTCCTATCCTCTATCCTATCCTATCCTCAGTCTTATACTATCCTTTACCCTACCCAATCCTCTATTCTATCCTATCCTCTATCCTATCACATCCTCTATCCTATCCTATCGTCTATCCTATCCTATCCTCTATCCTATCCTATACTCTATCCTATAAAATCCTCTATCCTATCCTATCCTCTATCCTATCCCATCCTCTATCCTATCCAATCCTCTATCCTATCCTCTATCCTATCCTATCCTCAATCCTATCCTATCCCCTATCCTATCCTATCCTCTATCCTATCCTATACCCTATCCTATCCTATCCTCTATCCTATCCTATACACTATCCTATAAAATCCTCTATCCCATCCTATCCTCTATCCTATCCTATCCTCTATCTTATAAAATCCTCTATCCTATCCTATCCTCTATCCTATCGTATCCTCTATCCTATCCCATCCTCTATCGTATCCTATTCTCTATCCTATCCTCTATCCTATCCTATCCTCAGTCCTATACTATCCTCTACCCTACCCAATCCTCTATTCTATCCTATCCTCTATCCTATCCCATCCTCTATCCTATCCTATCGTCTATCCTACAATATCCCCTATCATATCCAATCCTGTATCCTATCCTCTATCCAATCCTCTATCCTATCCTCTATTCTATCGAACCTCTATCCTATCCCATCCTTTATCGTATCCCATCCTCTATCCTATCCTATCCTCTATCCTATCCTACCCTCTATCCTAACCTCTATCCTATCCTATCCTCAATCCTATCCTATCCTATCCTCTATCCTAACCTATCCTCTATCCTATAATCTATCCTCAATCCTATCCTCTATCCTATCCTATCCTCGATCCTATCGTATCCTCTTTCCTATCCCATCCTCAAACGTATCCTATCCTCTATTCTGTCCTATCCTATATCCTATAATATCCTCAATACTATCCAATCCTCTATCCTATCCTCTATCCTATCCTCTATCCTATCCTATCCTCTATCCTATACAATCCTCTATGCTATCCTATCCTCTATCCTATCGTATATTCTATCCTATCCTATCCTCTATCCTATCCTATCCTCTATCCTATCCTATCCTCTATACTATCGTATCCTCTATCCTATCCCATCCTCTGTCCTATCCAATCGTCTATCCTATAATTTCCTCTATCCTATCCAATCCTCTATCCTATCCTCTATCCTATCCTATCCTCAATCCTATCCTATCCCCTATCCTATCCTATCCTCTATCCTGTCGTATCCTCTGTCCTATCCTATCGTCTATCCTGTCGTATCGTCTGATCTATCCTATCCTCTATCCTATCCTCTATCCTATCCTCTACCCTATCGTCTATCCTATAATATCCAATATCCTATCCAATCCTCTATCCTATCCTATCCTCTATCCTATCGTATCTTCTTTCCTATCCCATCCTCAAACGTATCCTATCCTCTATTCTATCCTATCATATATCCTATAATATCCTCAATCCTATCCTTTCCTCTATCCTATCCTCTATCCTATCTTATCCTCAATACTATCCTATCCCCTATCCTATCCTATCCTCTATCCTATCCTATCCTATTCTCTATCCTATACTATCCTCTAACCTATCCTATCCTCTAACCTATCCAATCCTCTAACCCATCCTCTATCCTATAATATCCTCTATCCTATCCAATCCCCTATCCTATCCTCAATCCTATCCTATCCCCTACCTTATCCTATCCTATCCTATCCTCTATCCTATCCTATCCTCTTTCCTATCCTATCCTCTATCCTATCGTATCCTCTATCCTATCCCATCCTCTATCCTATCCAATCCTCTATCCTATCCTCTATCCTATCCTATCCTCAATCCTATCCTATCCCCTATCCTATCCTATCCTCAATCCTATCCTATCCCCTATCCTATCCTATCCTCTATCCTATCCTATACTCTATCCTATAAAATCCTCTATCCTATCCTATCCTCTATCCTATAAAATCCTTTATCCTATCCTATCCTCTATCCTATCCTATCCTCTATCCTATCCCATCCTCTATCGTATCCTATTCTCTATCCTATCCTCTATTCTATCCTATCCTCAGTCCTATACTATCCTCTACCCTACCCAATCCTCTATTCTATCCCATCCTCTATCCTATACCATCCTCTATCCCATCCTATCGTCTATCCGACAATATCCCCAATCATATCCAATCCTGTATCCTATCCTCTATCCAATCCTCTATCCTATCCTCTATCCTATCCTATCCTCTATTCTATCGTATTCTCTATCCTATCCCATCCTTTATCGTATCCTATCCTCTATCCTATCCTATCCTCTATCATATAATATCCTCCATCCTATCCTCTATCCTATCCAATCCTCTATTCTATAATGTCCTCTACCCTATCCAATCCTCTATCCTATCCTCAATCCTATCCTATCCCCTATCCTATCCTATCCTCTATCCTATCCTATCCTCAATCCTATCCTATCCCCTATCCTATCCTATCCTCTATCCTATCCTATACCCTATCCTATCCTATCCTCTATCCTATCCTATACTCTATCCTATAAAATCCTCTATCCTATCCTATCCTCTATCCTATCCTATCCTATATCTTATAAAATCCTCTATCCTATCCTATCCTCTATCCTATCGTATCCTCTATCCTATTCCATCCTCTATCGTATCCTATTCTCTATCCTATCCTCTATTATATACTATCCTCTACCCTACCCAATCCTCTATTCTATCCTATCCTCTATCCTATCCCATCCTCTATCCTATCCTATCGTCTATCCTACAATATCCCCTATCATATCCAATCCTGTATCCTATCCTCTATCCAATCCTCTATTATATCCTCTATTCTATCGAACCTCTATCCTATCCCATCCTTTATCGTATCCCATCCTCTATCCTATCCTATCCTCTATCCTATCCTACCCTCTATCCTATCCTCTATCCTATCCTATCCTATCCTCTATCCTATCCTATACTCTATCCTATAAAATCCTCTATCCTATCCTATCCTCTATCCTATCCCATCCTCTATCCTATCCAATCCTCTATCCTATCCTCTATCCTATCCTATCCTCAATCCTATCCTATCCCCTATCCTATCCTATCCTCTATCCTATCCTATACCCTATCCTATCCTATCCTCTATCCTATCCTATACTCTATCCTATAAAATCCTCTATCCTATCCTATCCTCTATCCTATCCTATCCTCTATCTTATAAAATCCTCTATCTTATCCTATCCTCTATCCTATCGTATCCTCTATCCTATCCCATCCTCTATCGTATCCTATTCTCTATCCTATCCTCTATCCTATCCTATCCTCAGTCCTATACTATCCTCTACCCTACCCAATCCTCTATTCTATCCTATCCTCTATCCTATCCTATCGTCTATCCTACAATATCCCCTATCATATCCAATCCTGTATCCTATCCTCTATCCAATCCTCTATCCTATCCTCTATTCTATCGAACCTCTATCCTATCCCATCCTTTATCGTATCCCATCCTCTATCCTATCCTATCCTCTATCCTATCCTACCCTCTATCCTATCCTCTATCCTATCCTATCCTCAATCCTATCCTATCCTATCCACTATCCTATCCTATCCTCTATCCTATAATCTATCCTCAATCCTATCCTCTATCCTATCCTATCCTCGATCCTATCGTATCCTCTTTCCTATCCCATCCTCAAACGTATACTATCCTCTATTCTGTCCTATCCTACATCCTATAATATCCTCAATACTATCCAATCCTCTATCCTATCCTCTATCCTATCCTCTATCCTATCCTATCCTCAATCCTATCCTATCCCCTATAATATCCTATCCTCTATCCTGTCGTATCGTCTGTCCTATCGTATCCTCTATCCTATCCTATCCTATTCTCTATCCTATACTATCCTCTAACCTATCCTATCCTCAATCCTATCCTATCCCCTATCCTATCCTATCCTCTATCCTATACCATCCTCTATCCTATCCTATCGTCTATCCGACAATATCCCCTATCATATCCAATCCTGTATCCTATCCTCTATCCAATCCTCTATCCTATCCTCTATCCTATCCTATCCTCTATTCTATCGTATCCTCTATCCTATCCCATCCTTTATCGTATCCTATCCTCTATCCTATCCTATCCTCTATCATATAATATCCTCCATCCTATCCTCTATCCTATCCAATCCTCTATTCTATAATATCCTCTACCCTATCCAATCCTCTATCCTATCCTCAATCATATCCTATCCCCTATCCTATCCTATCCTCTATCCTATCCTATCCTCAATCCTATCCTATCCTCTATCCTATCCTATCCTCTATCCTATCCTATACCCTATCCTATCCTATCCTCTATCCTATCCTATACTCTATCCTATAAAATCCTCTATCCTATCCTATCCTCTATCCTATCCTATCCTCTATCTTATAAAATCCTCTATCCTATCCTATCCTCTCTCCTATCGTATCCTCTATCCTATCCCATCCTCTATCGTATCCTATTCTCTATCCTATCCTCTATCCTATCCTATCCTCAGTCTTATACTATCCTCTACCCTACCCAATCCTCTATTCTATCCTATCCTCTATCCTATCACATCCTCTATCCTATCCTATCGTCTATCGTATCCTATCCTCTATCCTATCCTATACTCTATCCTATAAAATCCTCTATCCTATCCTATCCTCTATCCTATCCCATCCTCTATCCTATCCAATCCTCTATCCTATCCTCTATCCTATCCTATCCTCAATCCTATCCTATCCCCTATCCTATCCTATCCTCTATCCTGTCCTATCCCCTATCCTATCCTATCCTCTATCCTATCCTATACTCTATCCTATAAAATCCTCTATCCTATCCTATCCTCTATCCTATCCTATCCTCTATCCTATCCTATCCTCTATCTTATAAAATCCTCTATCCTATCCTATCCTCTATCCTATCGTATCCTCTATCCTATCCCATCCTCTATCGTATCCTATTCTCTATCCTATCCTCTATCCTATCCTATCCTCAGTCCTATACTATCCTCTACCCTACCCAATCCTCTATTCTATCCTATCCTCTATCCTATGCCATCCTCTATCCTATCCTATCGTCTATCCTACAATATCCCCTATCATATCCAATCCTGTATCCTATCCTCTATCCAATCCTATATCATATCCTCTATTCTATCGAACCTCTATCCTATCCCATCCTTTATCGTATCCCATCCTCTATCCTATCCTATCCTCTATCCTATCCTACCCTCTATCCTATCCTCTATCCTATCCTATCCTCAATCCTATCCTATCCTATCCTCTATCCTATCCTATCCTCTATCCTATAATCCATCCTCAATCCTATCCTCTATCCTATCCAATCCTCTATTCTATAATATCCTCTACCCTATCCAATCCTCTATCCTATCCTATCGTCTAGCCTATAATATCCTCTATCTTATCCAATCCTCTATCGTCTTCTCTATCCTATCCTCTATCCTATCCTCTATCCTATCGTATCCTCTTTCCTATCCCATCCTCAAACGTATCCTATCCTATGCTATATCCTATAATATCCTCAATCCTGTCCAATCCTCTATCCTATACTCTATCCTATCCTCTATCCTATCGTATCCTCTATCCTATCCCATCCTCTATCGTATCCTATCCTCTATCCTATCATATCCTATATCCTATAATATCCTCAATCCTAACCAATCCTCTACCCTACCCTGTATCCTATCCTCTATCCTATCCTATCCTATCCTCTATCCTATCCCATCCTCTAACGTATCCTATCCCCTATCCTATCCTATTCTCTATCCTGTCGTATCCTCTGTCCTACCCTATCCTCTATCCTGTCGTATCCTGTGTCCTATCCTATCCTCTATCCTGTCGTATTGTCTGTCCTATACAATCCTCTATCCTATCCTATCCTCTATCCTATCGTATCCTCTATCCTATCCCATTCTCTAACGTATCCTATCCCTTATCCTATCCTATCCTCTATCCTGTCGTATTCTCTATCCTATACTATCCTCTAACCTATCCTATCCTCTATCCTATTCTATCCTCTATCCTATCCAATCGTCTATCCTATAATTTCCTCTATAATATCCAATCCTCTATCCTATCCTCTATCCTATCCCATCCTCTAACGTATCCTATCCCCTATCCTATCCTATTCTCTATCCTGGCGTATCCTCTGTCCCACCCTATCCTCTATCCCGTCGTATCGTCTGTCCTATACAATCCTCTATCCTATCCTATCCTCTATTCTACCGTATCCTCTATCCTATCCTATCCACTAACGTATCCTATCCTCTATCCTATCCTATCCTCAATCCTATCCTATCCTATCCTCTATCCTATCCTATCCTCTATCCTATAATCTATCCTCAATCCTATCCTCTATCGTATCCTATCCTCTATCCTATCGTATCCTATATCCTATAATATCCTCTATCCTATCCTATACTTTATCCTATCCCATCCTCTGTCCTATCCTATTTTCTATCCTATCCTATCCTCTATCCTATCCTGTCCTCTATCCTATAATATCCTCTATCATATCCTGTCCTCTATCCTATCCTGTCGTGTATCCTATCCCATCCTCTATCCTATCCTCTATCCTATCCTATCCTATATCCTATACTATCCTCAATCCTATCCTATCTTCTATCCTATCCTATCCTGTATCCTATCCAATCGCCTATCCTATCCTCTATCCTATCCTATCCTCAATCGTATTCAATCCTCTATCCTATCCTCTATCCTATCCTCTATCCTATCCTATCCTCAATCCTATCATATCCCGTATCCTATCCTATCCTCTATCCTGTCGTATCGTCTGTCCTCTCCTATCCTCTATCCTATCCTATCCTCAGTCTTATACTATCCTTTACCCTACCCAATCCTCTATTCTATCCTATCCTCTATCCTATCACATCCTCTATCCTATCCTATCGTCTATCCTATCCTATCCTCTATCCTATCCTATACTCTATCCTATAAAATCCTCTATCCTATCCTATCCTCTATCCTATCCCATCCTCTATCCTATCCAATCCTCTATCCTATCCTCTATCCTATCCTATCCTCAATCCTATCCTATCCCCTATCCTATCCTATCCTCTATCCTATCCTATACCCTATCCTATCCTATCCTCTATCCTATCCTATACACTATCCTATAAAATCCTCTATCCCATCCTATCCTCTATCCTATCCTATCCTCTATCTTATAAAATCCTCTATCCTATCCTATCCTCTATCCTATCGTATCCTCTATCCTATCCCATCCTCTATCGTATCCTATTCTCTATCCTATCCTCTATCCTATCCTATCCTCAGTCCTATACTATCCTCTACCCTACCCAATCCTCTATTCTATCCTATCCTCTATCCTATCCCATCCTCTATCCTATCCTATCGTCTATCCTACAATATCCCCTATCATATCCAATCCTGTATCCTATCCTCTATCCAATCCTCTATCCTATCCTCTATTCTATCGAACCTCTATCCTATCCCATCCTTTATCGTATCCCATCCTCTATCCTATCCTATCCTCTATCCTATCCTACCCTCTATCCTAACCTCTATCCTATCCTATCCTCAATCCTATCCTATCCTATCCTCTATCCTAACCTATCCTCTATCCTATAATCTATCCTCAATCCTATCCTCTATCCTATCCTATCCTCGATCCTATCGTATCCTCTTTCCTATCCCATCCTCAAACGTATCCTATCCTCTATTCTGTCCTATCCTATATCCTATAATATCCTCAATACTATCCAATCCTCTATCCTATCCTCTATCCTATCCTCTATCCTATCCTATCCTCTATCCTATACAATCCTCTATGCTATCCTATCCTCTATCCTATCGTATATTCTATCCTATCCTATCCTCTATCCTATCCTATCCTCTATCCTATCCTATCCTCTATACTATCGTATCCTCTATCCTATCCCATCCTCTGTCCTATCCAATCGTCTATCCTATAATTTCCTCTATCCTATCCAATCCTCTATCCTATCCTCTATCCTATCCTATCCTCAATCCTATCCTATCCCCTATCCTATCCTATCCTCTATCCTGTCGTATCCTCTGTCCTATCCTATCGTCTATCCTGTCGTATCGTCTGATCTATCCTATCCTCTATCCTATCCTCTATCCTATCCTCTACCCTATCGTCTATCCTATAATATCCAATATCCTATCCAATCCTCTATCCTATCCTATCCTCTATCCTATCGTATCTTCTTTCCTATCCCATCCTCAAACGTATCCTATCCTCTATTCTATCCTATCATATATCCTATAATATCCTCAATCCTATCCTTTCCTCTATCCTATCCTCTATCCTATCTTATCCTCAATACTATCCTATCCCCTATCCTATCCTATCCTCTATCCTATCCTATCCTATTCTCTATCCTATACTATCCTCTAACCTATCCTATCCTCTAACCTATCCAATCCTCTAACCCATCCTCTATCCTATAATATCCTCTATCCTATCCAATCCCCTATCCTATCCTCAATCCTATCCTATCCCCTACCTTATCCTATCCTATCCTATCCTCTATCCTATCCTATCCTCTTTCCTATCCTATCCTCTATCCTATCGTATCCTCTATCCTATCCCATCCTCTATCCTATCCAATCCTCTATCCTATCCTCTATCCTATCCTATCCTCAATCCTATCCTATCCCCTATCCTATCCTATCCTCAATCCTATCCTATCCCCTATCCTATCCTATCCTCTATCCTATCCTATACTCTATCCTATAAAATCCTCTATCCTATCCTATCCTCTATCCTATAAAATCCTTTATCCTATCCTATCCTCTATCCTATCCTATCCTCTATCCTATCCCATCCTCTATCGTATCCTATTCTCTATCCTATCCTCTATTCTATCCTATCCTCAGTCCTATACTATCCTCTACCCTACCCAATCCTCTATTCTATCCCATCCTCTATCCTATACCATCCTCTATCCCATCCTATCGTCTATCCGACAATATCCCCAATCATATCCAATCCTGTATCCTATCCTCTATCCAATCCTCTATCCTATCCTCTATCCTATCCTATCCTCTATTCTATCGTATTCTCTATCCTATCCCATCCTTTATCGTATCCTATCCTCTATCCTATCCTATCCTCTATCATATAATATCCTCCATCCTATCCTCTATCCTATCCAATCCTCTATTCTATAATGTCCTCTACCCTATCCAATCCTCTATCCTATCCTCAATCCTATCCTATCCCCTATCCTATCCTATCCTCTATCCTATCCTATCCTCAATCCTATCCTATCCCCTATCCTATCCTATCCTCTATCCTATCCTATACCCTATCCTATCCTATCCTCTATCCTATCCTATACTCTATCCTATAAAATCCTCTATCCTATCCTATCCTCTATCCTATCCTATCCTATATCTTATAAAATCCTCTATCCTATCCTATCCTCTATCCTATCGTATCCTCTATCCTATTCCATCCTCTATCGTATCCTATTCTCTATCCTATCCTCTATTATATACTATCCTCTACCCTACCCAATCCTCTATTCTATCCTATCCTCTATCCTATCCCATCCTCTATCCTATCCTATCGTCTATCCTACAATATCCCCTATCATATCCAATCCTGTATCCTATCCTCTATCCAATCCTCTATTATATCCTCTATTCTATCGAACCTCTATCCTATCCCATCCTTTATCGTATCCCATCCTCTATCCTATCCTATCCTCTATCCTATCCTACCCTCTATCCTATCCTCTATCCTATCCTATCCTATCCTCTATCCTATCCTATACTCTATCCTATAAAATCCTCTATCCTATCCTATCCTCTATCCTATCCCATCCTCTATCCTATCCAATCCTCTATCCTATCCTCTATCCTATCCTATCCTCAATCCTATCCTATCCCCTATCCTATCCTATCCTCTATCCTATCCTATACCCTATCCTATCCTATCCTCTATCCTATCCTATACTCTATCCTATAAAATCCTCTATCCTATCCTATCCTCTATCCTATCCTATCCTCTATCTTATAAAATCCTCTATCTTATCCTATCCTCTATCCTATCGTATCCTCTATCCTATCCCATCCTCTATCGTATCCTATTCTCTATCCTATCCTCTATCCTATCCTATCCTCAGTCCTATACTATCCTCTACCCTACCCAATCCTCTATTCTATCCTATCCTCTATCCTATCCTATCGTCTATCCTACAATATCCCCTATCATATCCAATCCTGTATCCTATCCTCTATCCAATCCTCTATCCTATCCTCTATTCTATCGAACCTCTATCCTATCCCATCCTTTATCGTATCCCATCCTCTATCCTATCCTATCCTCTATCCTATCCTACCCTCTATCCTATCCTCTATCCTATCCTATCCTCAATCCTATCCTATCCTATCCACTATCCTATCCTATCCTCTATCCTATAATCTATCCTCAATCCTATCCTCTATCCTATCCTATCCTCGATCCTATCGTATCCTCTTTCCTATCCCATCCTCAAACGTATACTATCCTCTATTCTGTCCTATCCTACATCCTATAATATCCTCAATACTATCCAATCCTCTATCCTATCCTCTATCCTATCCTCTATCCTATCCTATCCTCAATCCTATCCTATCCCCTATAATATCCTATCCTCTATCCTGTCGTATCGTCTGTCCTATCGTATCCTCTATCCTATCCTATCCTATTCTCTATCCTATACTATCCTCTAACCTATCCTATCCTCAATCCTATCCTATCCCCTATCCTATCCTATCCTCTATCCTATACCATCCTCTATCCTATCCTATCGTCTATCCGACAATATCCCCTATCATATCCAATCCTGTATCCTATCCTCTATCCAATCCTCTATCCTATCCTCTATCCTATCCTATCCTCTATTCTATCGTATCCTCTATCCTATCCCATCCTTTATCGTATCCTATCCTCTATCCTATCCTATCCTCTATCATATAATATCCTCCATCCTATCCTCTATCCTATCCAATCCTCTATTCTATAATATCCTCTACCCTATCCAATCCTCTATCCTATCCTCAATCATATCCTATCCCCTATCCTATCCTATCCTCTATCCTATCCTATCCTCAATCCTATCCTATCCCCTATCCTATCCTATCCTCTATCCTATCCTATACCCTATCCTATCCTATCCTCTATCCTATCCTATACTCTATCCTATAAAATCCTCTATCCTATAATATCCTCTATCCTATCCTATCCTCTATCTTATAAAATCCTCTATCCTATCCTATCCTCTCTCCTATCGTATCCTCTATCCTATCCCATCCTCTATCGTATCCTATTCTCTATCCTATCCTCTATCCTATCCTATCCTCAGTCTTATACTATCCTCTACCCTACCCAATCCTCTATTCTATCCTATCCTCTATCCTATCACTTCCTCTATCCTATCCTATCGTCTATCGTATCCTATCCTCTATCCTATCCTATACTCTATCCTATAAAATCCTCTATCCTATCCTATCCTCTATCCTATCCCATCCTCTATCCTATCCAATCCTCTATCCTATCCTCTATCCTATCCTATCCTCAATCCTATCCTATCCCCTATCCTATCCTATCCTCTATCCTGTCCTATCCCCTATCCTATCCTATCCTCTATCCTATCCTATACTCTATCCTATAAAATCCTCTATCCTATCCTATCCTCTATCCTATCCTATCCTCTATCCTATCCTATCCTCTATCTTATAAAATCCTCTATCCTATCCTATCCTCTATCCTATCGTATCCTCTATCCTATCCCATCCTCTATCGTATCCTATTCTCTATCCTATCCTCTATCCTATCCTATCCTCAGTCCTATACTATCCTCTACCCTACCCAATCCTCTATTCTATCCTATCCTCTATCCTATGCCATCCTCTATCCTATCCTATCGTCTATCCTACAATATCCCCTATCATATCCAATCCTGTATCCTATCCTCTATCCAATCCTATATCATATCCTCTATTCTATCGAACCTCTATCCTATCCCATCCTTTATCGTATCCCATCCTCTATCCTATCCTATCCTCTATCCTATCCTACCCTCTATCCTATCCTCTATCCTATCCTATCCTCAATCCTATCCTATCCTATCCTCTATCCTATCCTATCCTCTATCCTATAATCCATCCTCAATCCTATCCTCTATCCTATCCAATCCTCTATTCTATAATATCCTCTACCCTATCCAATCCTCTATCCTATCCTATCGTCTAGCCTATAATATCCTCTATCTTATCCAATCCTCTATCGTCTTCTCTATCCTATCCTCTATCCTATCCTCTATCCTATCGTATCCTCTTTCCTATCCCATCCTCAAACGTATCCTATCCTATGCTATATCCTATAATATCCTCAATCCTGTCCAATCCTCTATCCTATCCTCTATCCTATCCTCTATCCTATCGTATCCTCTATCCTATCCCATCCTCTATCGTATCCTATCCTCTATCCTATCATATCCTATATCCTATAATATCCTCAATCCTAACCAATCCTCTACCCTACCCTGTATCCTATCCTCTATCCTATCCTATCCTATCCTCTATCCTATCCCATCCTCTAACGTATCCTATCCCCTATCCTATCCTATTCTCTATCCTGTCGTATCCTCTGCCCTACCCTATCCTCTATCCTGTCGTATCCTGTGTCCTATCCTATCCTCTATCCTGTCGTATTGTCTGTCCTATACAATCCTCTATCCTATCCTATCCTCTATCCTATCGTATCCTCTATCCTATCCCATTCTCTAACGTATCCTATCCCTTATCCTATCCTATCCTCTATCCTGTCGTATTCTCTATCCTATACTATCCTCTAACCTATCCTATCCTCTATCCTATTCTATCCTCTATCCTATCCAATCGTCTATCCTATAATTTCCTCTATAATATCCAATCCTCTATCCTATCCTCTATCCTATCCCATCCTCTAACGTATCCTATCCCCTATCCTATCCTATTCTCTATCCTGGCGTATCCTCTGTCCCACCCTATCCTCTATCCCGTCGTATCGTCTGTCCTATACAATCCTCTATCCTATCCTATCCTCTATTCTACCGTATCCTCTATCCTATCCTATCCACTAACGTATCCTATCCTCTATCCTATCCTATCCTCAATCCTATCCTATCCTATCCTCTATCCTATCCTATCCTCTATCCTATAATCTATCCTCAATCCTATCCTCTATCCTATCCTATCCTCGATCCTATCGTATCCTCTTTCCTATCCCATCCTCAAACGTATACTATCCTCTATTCTGTCCTATCCTACATCCTATAATATCCTCAATACTATCCAATCCTCTATCCTATCCTCTATCCTATCCTCTATCCTATCCTATCCTCAATCCTATCCTATCCCCTATAATATCCTATCCTCTATCCTGTCGTATCGTCTGTCCTATCGTATCCTCTATCCTATCCTATCCTATTCTCTATCCTATACTATCCTCTAACCTATCCTATCCTCTATCCTATCCTATCCTCTATCCTATCCTATCATCTATCCTATCCTATCCTCTATCCTATCGAATCCTCTATCCTATCCCATCCTCTATCCTATCCTATCGACTATCCTATAATATCCTCTAGCCTATCCTATGATCTATCCTATCCTCTTTCCTATCCTCTACTCTATCGTCTATCCTATAATATCCAATATCCGATCAAATCCTCTATCGTATCCTCTATCCTATCCTCTATCCTATCCTCTATCCTATCCTATCCTCAATGCTATCCTTTATCCTATCCAATCCTCTATCCTATCCTATCCTCTATCCTATACAATCCTCTATGCTATCCTATCCTCTATCCTATCGTATATTCTATCCTATCCTATCCTCTATCCTATCCTATCCTCTATCCTATCCTATCCTCTATACTATCGTATCCTCTATCCTATCCCATCCTCTATCCTATCCAATCGTCTATCCTATAATTTCCTCTATCCTATCCAATCCTCTATCCTATCCTCTATCCTATCCTATCCTCAATCCTATCCTATCCCCTATCCTATCCTATCCTCTATCCTATACCATCCTCTATCCTATCCTATCGTCTATCCGACAATATCCCCTATCATATCCAATCCTGTATCCTATCCTCTATCCAATCCTCTATCCTATCCTCTATCCTATCCTATCCTCTATTCTATCGTATCCTCTATCCTATCCCATCCTTTATCGTATCCTATCCTCTATCCTATCCTATCCTCTATCATATAATATCCTCCATCCTATCCTCTATCCTATCCAATCCTCTATTCTATAATATCCTCTACCCTATCCAATCCTCTATCCTATCCTCAATCATATCCTATCCCCTATCCTATCCTATCCTCTATCCTATCCTATCCTCAATCCTATCCTATCCCCTATCCTATCCTATCCTCTATCCTATCCTATCGTCTATCGTATCCTATCCTCTATCCTATCCTATACTCTATCCTATAAAATCCTCTATCCTATCCTATCCTCTATCCTATCCCATCCTCTATCCTATCCAATCCTCTATCCTATCCTCTATCCTATCCTATCCTCAATCCTATCCTATCCCCTATCCTATCCTATCCTCTATCCTGTCCTATCCCCTATCCTATCCTATCCTCTATCCTATCCTATACTCTATCCTATAAAATCCTCTATCCTATCCTATCCTCTATCCTATCCTATCCTCTATCCTATCCTATCCTCTATCTTATAAAATCCTCTATCCTATCCTATCCTCTATCCTATCGTATCCTCTATCCTATCCCATCCTCTATCGTATCCTATTCTCTATCCTATCCTCTATCCTATCCTATCCTCAGTCCTATACTATCCTCTACCCTACCCAATCCTCTATTCTATCCTATCCTCTATCCTATGCCATCCTCTATCCTATCCTATCGTCTATCCTACAATATCCCCTATCATATCCAATCCTGTATCCTATCCTCTATCCAATCCTATATCATATCCTCTATTCTATCGAACCTCTATCCTATCCCATCCTTTATCGTATCCCATCCTCTATCCTATCCTATCCTCTATCCTATCCTACCCTCTATCCTATCCTCTATCCTATCCTATCCTCAATCCTATCCTATCCTATCCTCTATCCTATCCTATCCTCTATCCTATAATCCATCCTCAATCCTATCCTCTATCCTATCCAATCCTCTATTCTATAATATCCTCTACCCTATCCAATCCTCTATCCTATCCTATCGTCTAGCCTATAATATCCTCTATCTTATCCAATCCTCTATCGTCTTCTCTATCCTATCCTCTATCCTATCCTCTATCCTATCGTATCCTCTTTCCTATCCCATCCTCAAACGTATCCTATCCTATGCTATATCCTATAATATCCTCAATCCTGTCCAATCCTCTATCCTATCCTCTATCCTATCCTCTATCCTATCGTATCCTCTATCCTATCCCATCCTCTATCGTATCCTATCCTCTATCCTATCATATCCTATATCCTATAATATCCTCAATCCTAACCAATCCTCTACCCTACCCTGTATCCTATCCTCTATCCTATCCTATCCTATCCTCTATCCTATCCCATCCTCTAACGTATCCTATCCCCTATCCTATCCTATTCTCTATCCTGTCGTATCCTCTGCCCTACCCTATCCTCTATCCTGTCGTATCCTGTGTCCTATCCTATCCTCTATCCTGTCGTATTGTCTGTCCTATACAATCCTCTATCCTATCCTATCCTCTATCCTATCGTATCCTCTATCCTATCCCATTCTCTAACGTATCCTATCCCTTATCCTATCCTATCCTCTATCCTGTCGTATTCTCTATCCTATACTATCCTCTAACCTATCCTATCCTCTATCCTATTCTATCCTCTATCCTATCCAATCGTCTATCCTATAATTTCCTCTATAATATCCAATCCTCTATCCTATCCTCTATCCTATCCCATCCTCTAACGTATCCTATCCCCTATCCTATCCTATTCTCTATCCTGGCGTATCCTCTGTCCCACCCTATCCTCTATCCCGTCGTATCGTCTGTCCTATACAATCCTCTATCCTATCCTATCCTCTATTCTACCGTATCCTCTATCCTATCCTATCCACTAACGTATCCTATCCTCTATCCTATCCTATCCTCAATCCTATCCTATCCTATCCTCTATCCTATCCTATCCTCTATCCTATAATCTATCCTCAATCCTATCCTCTATCCTATCCTATCCTCGATCCTATCGTATCCTCTTTCCTATCCCATCCTCAAACGTATACTATCCTCTATTCTGTCCTATCCTACATCCTATAATATCCTCAATACTATCCAATCCTCTATCCTATCCTCTATCCTATCCTCTATCCTATCCTATCCTCAATCCTATCCTATCCCCTATAATATCCTATCCTCTATCCTGTCGTATCGTCTGTCCTATCGTATCCTCTATCCTATCCTATCCTATTCTCTATCCTATACTATCCTCTAACCTATCCTATCCTCTATCCTATCCTATCCTCTATCCTATCCTATCATCTATCCTATCCTATCCTCTATCCTATCGAATCCTCTATCCTATCCCATCCTCTATCCTATCCTATCGACTATCCTATAATATCCTCTAGCCTATCCTATGATCTATCCTATCCTCTTTCCTATCCTCTACTCTATCGTCTATCCTATAATATCCAATATCCGATCAAATCCTCTATCGTATCCTCTATCCTATCCTCTATCCTATCCTCTATCCTATCCTATCCTCAATGCTATCCTTTATCCTATCCAATCCTCTATCCTATCCTATCCTCTATCCTATACAATCCTCTATGCTATCCTATCCTCTATCCTATCGTATATTCTATCCTATCCTATCCTCTATCCTATCCTATCTTCTATCCTATCCTATCCTCTATACTATCGTATCCTCTATCCTATCCCATCCTCTATCCTATCCAATCGTCTATCCTATAATTTCCTCTATCCTATCCAATCCTCTATCCTATCCTCTATCCTATCCTATCCTCAATCCTATCCTATCCCCTATCCTATCCTATCCTCTATCCTATACCATCCTCTATCCTATCCTATCGTCTATCCGACAATATCCCCTATCATATCCAATCCTGTATCCTATCCTCTATCCAATCCTCTATCCTATCCTCTATCCTATCCTATCCTCTATTCTATCGTATCCTCTATCCTATCCCATCCTTTATCGTATCCTATCCTCTATCCTATCCTATCCTCTATCATATAATATCCTCCATCCTATCCTCTATCCTATCCAATCCTCTATTCTATAATATCCTCTACCCTATCCAATCCTCTATCCTATCCTCAATCATATCCTATCCCCTATCCTATCCTATCCTCTATCCTATCCTATCCTCAATCCTATCCTATCCCCTATCCTATCCTATCCTCTATCCTATCCTATACCCTATCCTATCCTATCCTCTATCCTATCCTATACTCTATCCTATAAAATCCTCTATCCTATCCTATCCTCTATCCTATCCTATCCTCTATCTTATAAAATCCTCTATCCTATCCTATCCTCTCTCCTATCGTATCCTCTATCCTATCCCATCCTCTATCGTATCCTATTCTCTATCCTATCCTCTATCCTATCCTATCCTCAGTCTTATACTATCCTCTACCCTACCCAATCCTCTATTCTATCCTATCCTCTATCCTATCACATCCTCTATCCTATCCTATCGTCTATCGTATCCTATCCTCTATCCTATCCTATACTCTATCCTATAAAATCCTCTATCCTATCCTATCCTCTATCCTATCCCATCCTCTATCCTATCCAATCCTCTATCCTATCCTCTATCCTATCCTATCCTCAATCCTATCCTATCCCCTATCCTATCCTATCCTCTATCCTGTCCTATCCCCTATCCTATCCTATCCTCTATCCTATCCTATACTCTATCCTATAAAATCCTCTATCCTATCCTATCCTCTATCCTATCCTATCCTCTATCTTATAAAATCCTCTATCCTATCCTATCCTCTATCCTATCGTATCCTCTATCCTATCCCATCCTCTATCGTATCCTATTCTCTATCCTATCCTCTATCCTATCCTATCCTCAGTCCTATACTATCCTCTACCCTACCCAATCCTCTATTCTATCCTATCCTCTATCCTATGCCATCCTCTATCCTATCCTATCGTCTATCCTACAATATCCCCTATCATATCCAATCCTGTATCCTATCCTCTATCCAATCCTATATCATATCCTCTATTCTATCGAACCTCTATCCTATCCCATCCTTTATCGTATCCCATCCTCTATCCTATCCTATCCTCTATCCTATCCTACCCTCTATCCTATCCTCTATCCTATCCTATCCTCAATCCTATCCTATCCTATCCTCTATCCTATCCTATCCTCTATCCTATAATCCATCCTCAATCCTATCCTCTATCCTATCCAATCCTCTATTCTATAATATCCTCTACCCTATCCAATCCTCTATCCTATCCTATCGTCTAGCCTATAATATCCTCTATCTTATCCAATCCTCTATCGTCTTCTCTATCCTATCCTCTATCCTATCCTCTATCCTATCGTATCCTCTTTCCTATCCCATCCTCAAACGTATCCTATCCTATGCTATATCCTATAATATCCTCAATCCTGTCCAATCCTCTATCCTATCCTCTATCCTATCCTCTATCCTATCGTATCCTCTATCCTATCCCATCCTCTATCGTATCCTATCCTCTATCCTATCATATCCTATATCCTATAATATCCTCAATCCTAACCAATCCTCTACCCTACCCTGTATCCTATCCTCTATCCTATCCTATCCTATCCTCTATCCTATCCCATCCTCTAACGTATCCTATCCCCTATCCTATCCTATTCTCTATCCTGTCGTATCCTCTGTCCTACCCTATCCTCTATCCTGTCGTATCCTGTGTCCTATCCTATCCTCTATCCTGTCGTATTGTCTGTCCTATACAATCCTCTATCCTATCCTATCCTCTATCCTATCGTATCCTCTATCCTATCCCATTCTCTAACGTATCCTATCCCTTATCCTATCCTATCCTCTATCCTGTCGTATTCTCTATCCTATACTATCCTCTAACCTATCCTATCCTCTATCCTATTCTATCCTCTATCCTATCCAATCGTCTATGCTATAATTTCCTCTATAATATCCAATCCTCTATCCTATCCTCTATCCTATCCCATCCTCTAACGTATAATATCCCCTATCCTATCCTATTCTCTATCCTGGCGTATCCTCTGTCCCACCCTATCCTCTATCCTGTCGTATCGTCTGTCCTATACAATCCTCTATCCTATCCTATCCTCTATTCTACCGTATCCTCTATCCTATCCTATCCACTAACGTATCCTATCCCCTATCCTATCCTATCCTCTATCCTGTCGTATCGTCTGTCCTATACAATCCTCTATCCTATCCTATCCTCTATCCTATCGTATCCTCTATCCTATCGTATCCTCTGTCCTATCCTATCCTCTATCCTGTCGTATCGTCTGTCCTATACAATCCTCTATCCTATCCCATCCTGTATCCTATCGTATCCTCTATCCTATCCCATCCTCTATCGTATCCTATCCTCTATCCTATCCTCTATCCTATCCTCTATCCTATCCTATCCTCTATGCTATCCTCTATCCTATCCCCTATCCTATCCTATCCTCTATCCTATCCTATCCTCTATCCTATACAGTCCTCTATCCTATCCTATCCTCTATCCTAACCAATCGTCTATCCTATAATTTCCTCTATCCTATCCAATCCTCTATCCTATCCCATCCTCTATCGTATCCTATCCTCTATCCTATCCTCTATCCTATCCTATCTTCTATCCTATTGTATCCTCTATCCTATCCCATCCCCTATCGTATCCTATCCTCTATCCTATCATATCCTATATCCTATAATATCCTCAATCCTATCCAATCCTCTATCCTACCCTCTATCCTATCCTCTATCCTACCCTCTATCCTATCCTATCCTCTATCCTATACAATCCTCTATCCTATCCTCTTCCTCTATCCTATGCTACCCGCTATCCTATCTTATCCTCTATCCTATCCTATACTCTATCCTATCCTATCCTCTATCCTACCTTATATTCTATCTTATCATATCCTCTATCCCATCCTATCCTCTATCCTATCCTATTCCTCTATCCTATGCTATCCTCTATCCTATCCTATACTCTATCCTAACCTATCCTCTATCCTATCCTATCCTCTATCCAATCCTATCCTCAATCCTATCCTTTCCTCAATCATATCCTATCCTCTATCCCATCCTATCCACTATAATATCGTATACTCTATCCTATCCTATCCTCTATCTTATCCTATCCTCTATCCCATCCTGTCCTCCATCTTATCCTATCCTCTATCCCATCCTATCCTCCATCCTCACCTATCCTCTATCCAATCCTATCCTCTATCCTGTTCTACCCTCTATTGAAACCTATCCTCTATGATATCCTATCCTCTATCCAATCCTATCCTCTATCCAATCCTATCCTCTATCCAATCCTATCCTCTATCGTATCCTATCCTTTATCCTATCCTATCCTCTATCCTATTCTATCCTCAATCGCATCCTGCCATATATCCGATACTATTCTCTATCCTATCCTATCCGCTGTCCAATCCTATCCTCTATCCTATTCTAGCTTCTATCCCATTCTAGCCTCTATTTTATCCTATCGTCTATCCTTTCCTATCCTCTATACTCTCATCTATCGCATCCTATCCTCTATCGTATCCTACCATCTATCCTATCCTATCCTCTATCACATCCTATCCGCTATCGTATCCCATCCTCTAACCTATCCTATCCTCTATCATATCCTATCCTCTATCCTATCCTATCCTCTATCTCATCCTATCCTCTATTCCATCCTATCCTCTATTCCATCCTATCCTCCATCCTATCCTATCCTCTATCCTATTCTACCCTCTATCCAATCCTATCCTCTATCCTATCCTATCCTCCATCCTATCCTATCCTCTATCCTATCCTATCCTCTATCCTATCCTATCCGCTATCCTATCCTATCCTCTATCCAATCCTATCATTTATCCTATCCGATCCTCTATCCTATCCTATCCTATCCTCTATCCTCGCCTATCCTCAGTCTTATCCTATCCTCTATCCCATCCTATCCTCCATCTTATCCTATCCTCGATCCTATCCTATCCGCTATCCTATCCTATCCTCTATCTTATCCTATCCTCTATCCTACCCTATCCTCTATCCTCTAACCTATCCTACCCTCTATCCTATCCTATCCTCTCTCCTATCCCATCCTCTATCCTATCGTATCCTCTACCCTATCCCATCCTGTATCCTATAATATCGTCTATCCTATAATATCCTCTATCCTACCCAATCCTCTATCCTTTCCTCTATCCAATCCTCTATCCTATCCTCTATCATATCCACTCCTCTATCTTATCCTATCCTATATCCTATCCTCTATCCTATCCTATACTCTATCCTTTCCTGTCCTCTATCCTACCCTATTCTCTATCCTATACTTTCCTATATCCTATCCTATCCAATATCCTATTATATCCTTTATCCTATCCTATCCTCTATCCTATATTATCCTCTATCCTATTATATCCTCTATCCTATCCTATCCTCTATCCTATATTATCCTCTATCCTATCCTGTCCTCTATCCTACCCTATCCTCTATCCTATCCTATCCTCTATTCTATCCTATCCTCTATCCTATAATATCCCCTATTCTATCCAATCCTCTATCCTATCCAATCCTCTATCCTATCCTATCCTCTATCCAATCCTATCCTCAATCCTATCCTTTCCTCAATCCTGTCCTATCCTCTATCCCATCCTATCCTCTATAATATCGTATACTCTATCATATCCTATCCTCTATCCTATAATATCATGTATCCTATCCTATTCTCTATTCTATCCTGTCCTCTATCCTATCTTATCCTCTATCCTATCCTATCCTCTATCCTATCCTATCCTCTTTCCTATCCTATCCACTATCGTATACAATCCTCTATCCTATACAATCCCCTATACTATCCTCTATCCTATCCTATCCTCTATCCTAGCCAATCCCCTATCCTATCCTCTATCCTATCCTATCCTCTATCGTTTCCTATCCTCTTTCCTATCCAATCCCATATCCTATCCTCTATCCTATCATATTCTCTATCCTATCCTATCCTCAATCCTATCCTATCCTCTATCCTATCCTACCGCCCATAATATCGTATCATCTATCCTATCCTATTCTCTATCCTATCCTATCCTCTATCTTATCCTATCCTCTATCCTATACTATCCTCCATCCTATCCTATCCTCTATCGTATCATATGCTCTATCCTATCCTATCCTCCATCCTATCGTATCCTCCATCCGATCCAATCCCCTATCCTACCCTCTATCCTATCCTATCCTCAATCCTAGCCTATCCTCTATTTAACCTACCGCCTATAATATCGTATCATCTATCCCATCCTATTCTCTATCCTATCCAATCCTCTAATCTATCATATCCTCTATTCTATCCAATCCCCTATCAGATCCGCTATCCTATCCTATCCTCTATCCTAACCTGTCCTCTCTCCTATCCTATCCACTATCCTATCCTATCCTCTATCCTATCCAATCCCCTATCCTATCCTCTATCCTATCCTATCCTCAATCCTAGCCTATCCTCTATTTAACCTACCGCCTATAATATCGTATCATCTATCCCATCCTATTCTCTATCCTATCCAATCCTCTAATCTATCATATCCTCTATTCTATCCAATCCCCTATCAGATCCGCTATCCTATCCTATCCTCTATCCTAACCTGTCCTCTCTCCTATCCTATCCTCTATCCTAACCTGTCCTCTATCATATCTTATCATACATCGTATCCTATCCTCTATCCTATCATATTCTCTATCCAATCCTATCCTTTCCTCAATCCTATCCTATCCTCTATCCCATCCTATCCTCTATAATATCATATACTCCATCATATCCTATCCTCTATCCTATATTATCCTCTATCCTATCCTATCCTCTATCCTAGCCAATCCCCTATCCTATCCTCTATCCAATCCTGTCCTCTATCCTATCATATCGCCTATAATATCGTATCCTCTATCCTATCCTATCCTCTTTGCTATGCTATCATCTATCCTATCCTATCCTCTATCCTATCCAATCCCCAATCGTATCCTCTATAATATCCTATCCTCTATCCTATCCTATCCTATCCTATCTTCTATCCTATCCTATCCTCTATCCTATGCTATCCTCTATCCTATCCTATGCTCTATCCTATCCTGTCCTCTATCCTATCCTATCCTATCCTATCCTCTATCCTATCCTATCCTCTATCCTATCCTATCCTCTATCCTATCCTATCCTCTATCCTATCCTATCCTCTATCCTATCCTATCCTCTATCCTATCCTATCCTCTATCCTATCCTATCCTCTATCCTATCCTCTATCCTATCCTCTATCCTATCCTATCCTCTATCCTATCCTCTATCCTATCCTATCCTATATCCTATGCTATCCTCTATCCTATCCTATCCTCTGTTCTATCCTATCCTCTATCCTATCCTATCCTCTATCCTATCCCATCCTCTATCTTATCCTCTATCCTATCCTCTATCCTATCCTCTATCCTATCCTCTATCCTATCCTCTATCCTATCCTCTATCCTATCCTCTATCCTATCCTCTATCCTATCCTCTATCCTATCCTATCCTCTATCCTATCCTCTATCCTATCCTATCCTATATCCTATGCTATCCTCTATCCTATCCTATCCTCTGTTCTATCCTATCCTCTATCCTATCCTATCCTCTATCCTATCCTATCCTCTATCCTATCCTATCCTCTATCCTATCCTATCCTCTATCCTATCCTATCCTCTATCCTATCCTCTATCCTATCCTCTATCCTATCCTCTATCCTATCCTCTATCCTATCCTCTATCCTATCCTCTATCCTATCCTATCCTCTATCCAATCCTATCCTCAATCCTATCCTTTCCTCAATCATATCCTATCCTCTATCCCATCCTATCCACTATAATATCGTATACTCTATCATATCCTATCCTCTATCCTATAATAACATGTATCCTATCCTATTCTCTATTCTATCCTATCCTCTATCCTATCCAATTACCTATCCTATCCTCTATCCTATCCCATCCTCTATCCTTCCCTATCCTCTATAATATCGAATACTCTATCATATTCTATCTTCTATCCTATAATATCATCTATCCTATTCTATCCCCTATCCCATCCTCTATCCTATCCTATCCTTTATACTATCCTATCCTATAGTGTATAATATGCTATCCTCTATCCTATAATATCATATATCCTATCCTATTCTCTATCCTATCCTATCATCTATCGTATCCTATCCTCTATTCTATCCTATCCTCTATCCTACCCAATCCCCAATCGTATCCCCTAACCTATCCTATCCTCTATCCTATCCTATCTTCTATCCTATCCTATCCGCTATCGTATCCCATCCTCTATCCTATCCTGTCCTCTATCATATCCTATCCTCTATCCTATCCTATCCTCTATCCTATCCTATCCTCTATCTCATCCTATCCTCTATTCCATCCTATCCTCGATCCTATCCTATCCTCTATCCTATCCTATCCTCTATCGTATCCTAACCTCTATCTCATCCTATCCTCTATTCCATCCTATCCTCGATCCTATCCTATCCTCTATACTTTCCTATCCTCTATCCTATCCTATCCTCTATCCTATCCTCTCATTTATCCTATCCGATCCTCTATCCTATCCTATCCTCTATCCTATCCTATCCTGTATCCTATCCTATCCTATCTTCTATCCTATCCTATCCTCAATCCTATGCTATCCTCTATAATATCCTATGCTCTATCCTATCCTATCCTCTATCCTATCCTATCCTATCCTATCCTATCCTATCCTCTATCCTATCCTATCCTCTATCCTATCCTCTATCCTATCCTCTATCCTATCCTATCCTCTATCCTATCCTCTATCCTATCCTATCCTATATCCTATGCTATCCTCTATCCTATCCTATCCTCTGTTCTATCCTATCCTCTATCCTATCCTATCCTCTATCCTATCCTATCCTCTATCCTATCCTATCCTCTATCCTATCCTCTATCCTATCCTCTATCCTATCCTCTATCCTATCCTCTATCCTATCCTCTATCCTATCCTCTATCCTATCCTATCCTCTATCCAATCCTATCCTCAATCCTATCCTTTCCTCAATCATATCCTATCCTCTATCCCATCCTATCCACTATAATATCGTATACTCTATCATATCCTATCCTCTATCCTATAATAACATGTATCCTATCCTATTCTCTATTCTATCCTATCCTCTATCCTATCCAATTACCTATCCTATCCTCTATCCTATCCCATCCTCTATCCTTCCCTATCCTCTATAATATCGAATACTCTATCATATTCTATCTTCTATCCTATAATATCATCTATCCTATTCTATCCCCTATCCCATCCTCTATCCTATCCTATCCTTTATACTATCCTATCCTATAGTGTATAATATGCTATCCTCTATCCTATAATATCATATATCCTATCCTATTCTCTATCCTATCCTATCATCTATCGTATCCTATCCTCTATTCTATCCTATCCTCTATCCTACCCAATCCCCAATCGTATCCCCTAACCTATCCTATCCTCTATCCTATCCTATCTTCTATCCTATCCTATCCGCTATCGTATCCCATCCTCTATCCTATCCTGTCCTCTGTCATATCCTATCCTCTATCCTATCCTATCCTCTATCCTATCCTAACCTCTATCTCATCCTATCCTCTATTCCATCCTATCCTCGATCCTATCCTATCCTCTATCCTATCCTATCCTCTATCGTATCCTATCCCCTATCCTGTCCTATCCTCAATCCTATCCTATCCTCTATACTTTCCTATCCTCTATCCTATCCTATCCTCTATCCTATCCTATCATTTATCCTATCCGATCCTCTATCCTATCCTATCCTCTATCCTATCCTATCCTCTATCCTATCCTATCTTCTATCCTATCCTATCCGCTATCGTATCCCATCCTCTATCCTATCCTGTCCTCTGTCATATCATATCCTCTATCCCATCCTATCCTCCATCCTATCCTATCCTCTATCCTATCCTATCCTCGATACTATCCTATCCTCTATCCAATCCTGTCCTCTATCCTATCCTATCATCTATCCTATCCTATCCTCGATCCTATCCTATCCTCATTCTTATCCAATCCTCTATCCCATCCTATCCTCCATCTTATCCTACCCTCTATCCTATCCTATCCTGTATCTCATCCTATCCTCTATACCATCCTATCCTCGATCCTATCCTATCCTCTATCCTATCCTATCCTCTATCGTATCCTATCCTCTATCCTATCCTATCCTATATCCTATGCTATCCTCTATCCTATCCTATCCTCTGTTCTATCCTATCCTCTATCCTATAATAACATGTATCCTATCCTATTCTCTATTCTATCCTATCCTCTATCCTATCCAATTACCTATCCTATCCTCTATCCTATCCCATCCTCTATCCTTCCCTATCCTCTATAATATCGAATACTCTATCATATTCTATCTTCTATCCTATAATATCATCTATCCTATTCTATCCCCTATCCCATCCTCTATCCTATCCTATCCTTTATACTATCCTATCCTATAGTGTATAATATGCTATCCTCTATCCTATAATATCATATATCCTATAGTATTCTCTATCCTATCCTATCATCTATCGTATCCTATCCTCTATTCTATCCTATCCTCTATCCTACCCAATCCCCAATCGTATCCTCTATCCTATCCTATCCTCTATCCTATCCTATCCTCTATCCTATCCTAACCTCTATCTCATCCTATCCTCTATTCCATCCTATCCTCGATCCTATCCTATCCTCTATCCTATCCTATCCTCTATCGTATCCTATCCCCTATCCTGTCCTATCCTCAATCCTATCCTATCCTCTATACTTTCCTATCCTCTATCCTATCCTATCCTCTATCCTATCCTATCATTTATCCTATCCGATCCTCTATCCTATCCTATCCTCTATCCTATCCTATCCTCGATCCTATCCTATCCTCTATACTTTCCTATCCTCTATCCTATCCTATCCTCTGTCCTATACTCTCATTTATCCTATCCGATCCTCTATCCTATCCTATCCTCTATCCTATCCTATCCTGTATCCTATCCTATCCTATCTTCTATCCTATCCTATCCTCAATCCTATGCTATCCTCTATAATATCCTATGCTCTATCCTATCCTATCCTCTATCCTATCCTATCCTATCCTATCCTATCCTATCCTCTATCCTATCCTATCCTCTATCCTATCCTCTATCCTATCCTATCCTCTATCCTATCCTCTATCCTATCCTATCCTATACCCTATGCTATCCTCTATCCTATCCTATCCTCTGTTCTATCCTATCCTCTATCCTATCCTATCCTCTATCCTATCCTATCCTCTATCCTATCCTATCCTCTATCCTATCCTCTATCCTATCCTCTATCCTATCCTCTATCCTATCCTCTATCCTATCCTCTATCCTATCCTATCCTCTATCCAATCCTATCCTCAATCCTATCCTTTCCTCAATCATATCCTATCCTCTATCCCATCCTATCCACTATAATATCGTATACTCTATCATATCCTATCCTCTATCCTATAATAACATGTATCCTATCCTATTCTCTATTCTATCCTATCCTCTATCCTATCCAATTACCTATCCTATCCTCTATCCTATCCCATCCTCTATCCTTCCCTATCCTCTATAATATCGAATACTCTATCATATTCTATCTTCTATCCTATAATATCATCTATCCTATTCTATCCCCTATCCCATCCTCTATCCTATCCTATCCTTTATACTATCCTATCCTATAGTGTATAATATGCTATCCTCTATCCTATAATATCATATATCCTATCCTATTCTCTATCCTATCCTATCATCTATCGTATCCTATCCTCTATTCTATCCTATCCTCTATCCTACCCAATCCCCAATCGTATCCTCTATCCTATCCTATCCTCTATCCTATCCTATCCTCTATCCTATCCTATCTTCTATCCTATCCTATCCGCTATCGTATCCCATCCTCTATCCTATCCTGTCCTCTGTCATATCCTATCCTCTATCCTATCCTATCCTCTATCCTATCCTAACCTCTATCTCATCCTATCCTCTATTCCATCCTATCCTCGATCCTATCCTATCCTCTATCCTATCCTATCCTCTATCGTATCCTATCCCCTATCCTGTCCTATCCTCAATCCTATCCTATCCTCTATACTTTCCTATCCTCTATCCTATCCTATCCTCTATCCTATCCTATCATTTATCCTATCCGATCCTCTATCCTATCCTATCCTCTATCCTATCCTATCCTCTATCCTATCCTATCTTCTATCCTATCCTATCCGCTATCGTATCCCATCCTCTATCCTATCCTGTCCTCTGTCATATCATATCCTCTATCCCATCCTATCCTCCATCCTATCCTATCCTCTATCCTATCCTATCCTCGATACTATCCTATCCTCTATCCAATCCTGTCCTCTATCCTATCCTATCCTCTATCCTATCCTATCCTCGATCCTATCCTATCCTCATTCTTATCCAATCCTCTATCCCATCCTATCCTCCATCCAATCCTACCCTCTATCCTATCCTATCCTGTATCTCATCCTATCCTCTATACCATCCTATCCTCGATCCTATCCTATCCTCTATCCTATCCTATCCTCTATCGTATCCTATCCTCTATCCTATCCTATCCTATATCCTATGCTATCCTCTATCCTATCCTATCCTCTGTTCTATCCTATCCTCTATCCTATCCTATCCTCTATCCTATCCTATCCTCTATCCTATCCTATCCTCTATCCTATCCTCTATTCTATCCTCTATCCTATCCTCTATCCTATCCTCTATCCTATCCTCTATCCTATCCTCTATCCTATCCTCTATCCTATCCTCTATCCTATCCTCTATCCTATCCTCTATCCTATCCTATCCTCTATCCAATCCTATCCTCAATCCTATCCTTTCCTCAATCATATCCTATCCTCTATCCCATCCTATCCACTATAATATCGTATACTCTATCATATCCTATCCTCTATCCTATAATAACATGTATCCTATCCTATTCTCTATTCTATCCTATCCTCTATCCTATCCAATTACCTATCCTATCCTCTATCCTATCCCATCCTCTATCCTTCCCTATCCTCTATAATATCGAATACTCTATCATATTCTATCTTCTATCCTATAATATCATCTATCCTATTCTATCCCCTATCCCATCCTCTATCCTATCCTATCCTTTATACTATCCTATCCTATAGTGTATAATATGCTATCCTCTATCCTATAATATCATATATCCTATAGTATTCTCTATCCTATCCTATCATCTATCGTATCCTATCCTCTATTCTATCCTATCCTCTATCCTACCCAATCCCCAATCGTATCCTCTATCCTATCCTATCCTCTATCCTATCCTATCCTCTATCCTATCCTAACCTCTATCTCATCCTATCCTCTATTCCATCCTATCCTCGATCCTATCCTATCCTCTATCCTATCCTATCCTCTATCGTATCCTATCCCCTATCCTGTCCTATCCTCAATCCTATCCTATCCTCTATACTTTCCTATCCTCTATCCTATCCTATCCTCTATCCTATCCTATCATTTATCCTATCCGATCCTCTATCCTATCCTATCCTCTATCCTATCCTATCCTCTATCCTATCCTATCCTCTATCCTATCCTATCTTCTATCCTATCCTATCCGCTATCGTATCCCATCCTCTATCCTATCCTGTCCTCTGTCATATCATATCCTCTATCCCATCCTATCCTCCATCCTATCCTATCCTCTATCCTATCCTATCCTCGATACTATCCTATCCTCTATCCAATCCTGTCCTCTATCCTATCCTATCCTCTATCCTATCCTATCCTCGATCCTATCCTATCCTCATTCTTATCCAATCCTCTATCCCATCCTATCCTCCATCTTATCCTACCCTCTATCCTATCCTATCCTGTATCTCATCCTATCCTCTATACCATCCTATCCTCGATCCTATCCTATCCTCTATCCTATCCTATCCTCTATCGTATCCTATCCCCTATCCTATCCTATCCTCCATCCTATCCTATCCTCCATCCTATCCTATCCTCTATCCTATCCTATCCTCTATCCTATCCTATCCTCTATCTTATCCTATCCTCTATCCCATCCTGTCCTCCATCTTATCCTATCCTCTATCCCGTCCTATCCTCCATCCTCACCTATCCTCTATCCTATCCTCTATCCTATCCTATCCTCTATCCTATCCTCTATCCTATCCTATCCTATATCCTATGCTATCCTCTATCCTATCCTATCCTCTGTTCTATCCTATCCTCTATCCTATCCTATCCTCTATCCTATCCTATCCTCTATCGTATCCTATCCCCTATCCTGTCCTATCCTCAATCCTATCCTATCCTCTATCTTATCCTATCCTCTATCCCATCCTGTCCTCCATCTTATCCTATCCTCTATCCCATCCTATCCTCCATCCTCACCTATCCTCTATCCAATCCTATCCTCTATCCTATTCTATCCTCTATCGTATCCTATCCTCTATCCTATCCTACCATCTATCCTAACCTATCCTCTATCCCATCCTATACTCTATCCTATCCTATCCTCTATCCTATCCTATCCTCTATTCAATCCTATCCTCTATCCTATCCTATCCTCTATCCTATCCTATCCTCTATCCTATCCTATCCTCTATCCTATCCTATCCTCTATCCTTTCCTATCCGCTATCCTATCCTATCCTCTATCCTATCCTATCATTTATCCTATCCGATCCTCTATCCTATCCTATCCTCTATCCTATCCTATCCTCTATCCTATCCTATCCTTTATACTATCCTATCCTATAGTGTATAATATGCTATCCTCTATCCTATAATATCATATATCCTATCCTATTCTCTATCCTATCCTATCATCTATCGTATCCTATCCTCTATTCTATCCTATCCTCTATCCTACCCAATCCCCAATCGTATCGTCTATCCTATCCTATCCTCTATCCTATCCTATCCTCTATCCTATCCTATCTTCTATCCTATCCTATCCGCTATCGTATCCCATCCTCTATCCTATCCTGTCCTCTGTCATATCCTATCCTCTATCCTATCCTATCCTCTATCCTATCCTAACCTCTATCCTATCCTATCCTCTATCCTATCCTATCCTCTATCCTATCCTATCCTCTATCCTATCCTATCCTCTATTCCATCCTATCCTCGATCCTATCCTATCCTCTATCCTATCCTATCCTCTATCGTATCCTATCCCCTATCCTGTCCTATCCTCAATCCTATCCTATCCTCTATACTTTCCTATCCTCTATCCTATCCTATCCTCTATCCTATCCTATCATTTATCCTATCCTATCCTCTAACCTATCCTATCCTCTATCCTATCCTATCCTCTATCCTATCCTATCTTCTATCTTATCATATCCTCTATCTCATCCTATCCTCCATCCTATCCTATCCTCTATCCTATACTATCCTCTATCCTTTCCTATCCTCGATACTATCCTATCCTCTATCCAATCCTGTCCTCTATCCTATCCTATCCTCTATCCTATCCTATCCTCGATCCTATCCTATCCCCATTCTTATCCAATCCTCTATCCCATCCTATCCTCCATATTATCCTACCCTCTATCCTATCCTATCCTGTATCTCATCCTATCCTCTATACCATCCTATCCTCGATCCTATCCTATCCTCTATCCTATCCTATCCTCTATCGTATCCTATCCCCTATCCTATCCTATTCTCAATCCTATCCTATCCTCCATCCTATCCTATCCTCTATCCTATCCTATCCTCTATCCTATCCTATCCTGTATCTTATCCTATCCTCTATCCCATCCTGTCCTCCATCTTATCCTATCCTCTATCCCATCCTATCCTCTATCCTATCCTATCCTGTATCCTATCCTATTCCTCTGTCCTATGCTACCCTCTATCCTATCCTATTCTCTATCCTATCCTATACTCTATCCTATCCTATCCTCTATCCTATCCTATCTTCTATCTTATCATATCCTCTATCCCATCCTATCCTCCATCCTATCCTATCCTCTATCCTATACTATCCTCTATCCTATACTCTCCTCTATCGTATCCTATCCTCTATCGTAACCTACCATCTATCCTATCCTATCCTCTATCCTATCCTATCCTCGATCCTATCCTATCCCCATTCTTATCCAATCCTCTATCCCATCCTATCCTCCATATTATCCTACCCTCTATCCTATCCTATCCTGTATCTCATCCTATCCTCTATACCATCCTATCCTCGATCCTATCCTATCCTCTATCCCATCCTATCCGCTATCGTATCCCATCCTCTATCCTATGCTATCCTCTATCATATCCTATCCTGTATCCTATCCTATCCTCTATCTCATCCTATCCTCTATTCCATCCTATCCTCTATTCCATCCTATCCTCCATCCTATCCTATCCACTATCCTATTCTACCCTCTATCAAATCTTATCCTGTATCCTATCCTATCCTCTATCCTATCATATCGTCTATCCTATCCTATCCGCTATCCTATCCTATCCTCTATCCTATCCTATCCTCTATCCTATCCTATCCTCTATCCTATCCTATCTTCTATCTTATCATATCCTCTATCCCATCCTATCCTCCATCCTATCCTATCCTCTATCCTATACTATCCTCTATCCTAACCTATCCTCTACCGTATCCTACCATCTATACTACCATCTGTCCTATCTTCTATCACATCCTATCCACTGTCCTTTCCTACCCTCTATCTTATCCTATCCTCTATCCAATACTATCCTCCATCCTATCCTATCCTCTATCGTATCCTATCCTCTATCCAATCCTATCCTCTATCGTATCCTATCCTTTATCCTATCCTATCCTCTATCCTATTCTATCCTCTATCGCATCGTATCCTCTATCCTAACATATCCTCTACCGTATCCTACCATCTATCCTACCATCTGTCCTATCTTCTATCACATCCTATCCACTGTCCTTTCCTACCCTCTATCTTATCCTATCCTCTATCCAATACTATCCTCCATCCTATCCTATCCTCTATCGTATCCTATCCTCTATCCAATCCTATCCTCTATCGTATCCTATCCTTTATCCTATCCTATCCTCTATCCTATTCTATCCTCTATCGCATCGTGTCCTCTATCCTATCATACCATCTATCCTATCCCATCCTCTATCCCATCCTATGCTCTATCCTATCCTATCCTCTATCCTATTCTATCCTCTATCGTATCCTATCCTCTATCCTATACAATACGCTGTCCAATCCTATCCTCTATTCTATTCTAGCCTCTATCCTATCCTATCGTCTAACCTTTCCTATCTTCTATACTCTCCTCTATCGTATCCTATCCTCTATCGTAACCTACCATCTATCCTATCCTATCCTCTATCCCATCCTATCCGCTATCGTATCCCATCCTCTATCCTATGCTATCCTCTATCATATCCTATCCTCTATCCTATCCTATCCTCTATCTCATCCTATCCTCTATTCCATCCTATCCTCTATTCCATCCTATCCTATCCACTATCCTATTCTACCCTCTATCCAATCTTATCCTGTATCCTATCCTATCCTCTATCCTATCATATCCTCTATCCTATCCTATCCGCTATCCTATCCTATCCGCTATCCTATCCTATCCTCTATCCTATCCTATCCTCTATCCTATCCTATCCTCTATCCTATCCTATCTTCTATCTTATCATATCCTCTATCCCATCCTATCCTCCATCCTATCCTATCCTCTATCCTATACTATCCTCTATCCTAACCTATCCTCTACCGTATCCTACCATCTATCCTACCATCTGTCCTATCTTCTATCACATCCTATCCACTGTCCTTTCCTACCCTCTATCTTATCCTATCCTCTATCCAATACTATCCTCCATCCTATCCTATCCTCTATCGTATCCTATCCTCTATCCAATCCTATCCTCTATCGTATCCTATCCTTTATCCTATCCTATCCTCTATCCTATTCTATCCTCTATCGCATCGTATCCTCTATCCTAACCTATCCTCTACCGTATCCTACCATCTATCCTACCATCTGTCCTATCTTCTATCACATCCTATCCACTGTCCTTTCCTACCCTCTATCTTATCCTATCCTCTATCCAATACTATCCTCCATCCTATCCTATCCTCTATCGTATCCTATCCTCTATCCAATCCTATCCTCTATCGTATCCTATCCTTTATCCTATCCTATCCTCTATCCTATTCTATCCTCTATCGCATCGTGTCCTCTATCCTATCCTACCATCTATCCTATCCCATCCTCTATCCCATCCTATGCTCTATCCTATCCTATCCTCGATCCTATCCTATCCTCTATCCAATTATATCCTCTATCCTATCCTATCCTCTATCCTATCCTATCCTCTATCCAATACTATCCTCTATCCTATCCTATCCTCTATCCTATCCTATCCTCTATACTATCCTATCATTTATCCTATCCGATCCTCTATCCTATCCTATCCTCTATCCTATCCTATCCTCTATCCTATCCTATCTTCTATCTTATCATATCCTCTATCCCATCCTATCCTCCATCCTATCCTATCCTCTATCCTATACTATCCTCTATCCTATCCTATCCTCTACCGTATCCTACCATCTATCCAGTCCTATCTTCTATCACATCCTATCCACTGTCCTTTCCTATCCTCTATCCAATACTATCCTCCATCCTATCCTATCCTCTATCGTATCCTATCCTCTATCTAATCCTATCCTCTATCGTATCCTATCGTTTATCCTATCCCATCCTCTATCCTATTCTATCCTCTATCGTATCCTGTCCTCTATCCTATCCTACCATCTATCCTATCCTATCCTCTATCCCATCCTATGCGCTATTCTATCCTATCCTCGATCCTATCCTATCCTCTATCCAATCCTATCCTCTATCCTATCCTATCCTCTATCCTATCCTATCCTCTATCTAATCCTATCCTCTAGCCGATCCTATCCTCTATCCTCTCCTATCCTCAGTCTTATCCTATCCTCTATCCCATCCTATCCTCCATCTTATCCTATCCTCGATCCTATCCTATCCTCTATCCAATCCTATCCTCTATCCTATCCTATCCTCTATCCTATCCTATTCCTCTGTCCTATGCTACCCTCTATCCTATCCTATCCTCTATCCTATCCTATACTCTATCCTATCCTATCCTCTATCCTATCCTATCTTCTATCTTATCATATCCTCTATCCCATCCTATCCTCCATCCTATCCTATCCTCTATCCTATCCTATCCTCTATCCTATCCTATCCTCGATCCTATCCTATCCTCTATCCAATCCTATCCTGTATCCTATCCTATCCTTTATCCTATCCTATCCTCTATCTGATCCTATCCTCTATCCGATCCTATCCTCTATCCTCTCCTATCCTCAGTCTTATCCTATCCTCTATCCCATCCTATCCTCCATCTTATCCTATCCTCGATCCTATCCTATCCTCTATCCAATTCTATCCTCTATCCTATCCTATCCTCTATCCTATCCTATTCCTCTGTCCTATGCTACCCTCTATCCTATCCTATCCTCTATCCTATCCTATACTCTATCCTATCCTGTCCTCTATCCTATCCTATCTTCTATCTTATCATATCCTCTATACCATCCTATCCTCCATCCTATCCTATCCTCTATCCTGTTCTAGCCTCTATCCTATCCTATCTTCTAACCTTTCCTATCCTCTATACTCTCCTCTATCGTATCCTATCCTCTATCGTAACCTACCATCTATCCTATCCTATCCTCTATCCCATCCTATCCGCTATCGTATCCCATCCTCTATCCTATGCTATCCTCTATCATATCCTATCCTCTATCCTATCCTATCCTCTATCTCATCCTATCCTCTATTCCATCCTATCCTCTATTCCATCCTATCCTCCATCCTATCCTATCCTCTATCCTATTCTACCCTCTATCCAATCCTATCCTCTATCCTATCCTATCATTTATCCTATCCGATCCTCTATACTATCCTATCCTCTATCCTATCCTATCCTCTATCCTATCCTATCTTCTATCTTATCATATCCTCTATCCCATCCTATCCTCCATCCTATCCTATCCTCTATCCTATACTATCCTCTATCCTAACCTATCCTCTACCGTATCCTACCATCTATCCTACCATCTGCCCTATCTTCTATCACATCGTATCCACTGTCCTTTCCTACCCTCTATCTTATCCTATCCTCTATCCAATACTATCCTCCATCCTATCCTATCCTCTATCGTATCCTATCCTCTATCCAATCCTATCCTCTATTGTATCCTATCCTTTATCCTATCCTATCCTCTATCCTATTCTATCCTCTATCGTATCCTGTCCTCTATCCTATCCTACCATCTATCCTATCCTAACCTCTATCCTATCCTATCCGCTATCCTATCCTATCCTCTATCCTATCCTATCATTTATCCTATCCGATCCTCTATCCTATCCTATCCTCTATCCTATACTATCCTCTATCCTATCCTATCCTCTACCGTATCCTAACATCTATCCTGTCCTATCTTCTATCACATCCTATCCACTGTCCTTTCCTACCCTCTATCTTATCCTATCCTCCATCCAATACTATCCTCCATCCTATCCTATCCTCTATCGTATCCTATCCTCTATCCAATCCTATCCTCTATCGTATCCTCTCATTTATCCTATCCTATCCTCTATCCTATTCTATCCTCTACCGTATCCTGTCCTCTATCCTATCCTACCATCTATCCTATCCTATCCTCTATCCCATCCTATGCTCTATCCTATCCTATCCTCTATCCTATCCTATTCCTCTATCCTATGCTACCCTCTATCCTATCCTATCCTCTATCCTATCCTATACTCTATCCTGTCCCATCCTCTATCCTATCCTATCTTCTATCTTATCATATCCTCTACCCCATCCTATCCTCTATCCTATCCTATTCCTCTATCCTATGCTATCCTCTATCCTATCCTATCCTCTATCTTATCCCATCCTCTATCCTATCCTATACTCTATCCTATCCTATCCTATCCTCTATCCTATCCTATTCCTCTATCCTATGCTACCCTCTATCCTATCCTATCCTCTATCCTATCCTATACTCTATCCTATCCCATCCTCTATCCTATCCTACATTCTATCTTATCATATCCTCTATACCATCCTATCCTCTATCCAATCCTCTCCTCTATCCTATCCTATCCTCAATCCTATCCCATCCTCTATCGTATGCTATCCTCTATCCAATCCTATCCTCTATCCTATCCTATCCTCTATCCTATCCCATCCTCTATCGTAACCTATCCTCTATCCTATCCTATCCTCTACCCTATCCTATCCTCTATCCTATCCTATCTTCTATCTTATCATATCCTCTATCCCATCCTATCCTCCATCCTATCCTATCGTCTATCCTTTCCTATCCTCTATACTCTCCTCTATCGTATCCTATCCTCTATCGTATCCTACCATCTATCCTATACTATCCTCTATCCCATCCTATCCTCCATCCCATCTTATCCTCCATCCTATACTATCCTCTATCCTATCCTATCCTCTATCCTATCCTATCCTCTATCTTATCCTATCCTCTATCCCATCCTATCCGCTATCCTATCCTATCCTCTATCCTATCCTATCATTTATCCTATCCTATCCTCTATCGCATCCTGCCATATATCCGATACTATTCTCTATCCTATCCTATCCGCTGTCCAATCCTATCCTCTATCCTATTCTAGGCTCTATCCTATCCTATCGTCTATCCTTTCCTATCCTCTATACTCTCCTCTATCGTATCCTATCCTCTATCCTATCCTATCCTCAATCCTATCCTATCCTCTATCTTATCCTATCCTCTACACCATCCTATCCTCCATCCTATCCTATCCTCTATCCCATCCTATCCTCCATCCTAACCTATCCTCTATCCTATCCTATCATTTATCCTATCCTATCCTCTATCCTATCCTATCTTCTATCTTATCATATCCTCTATCCCATCCTATCCTCTATGCTATCCTATTCCTCTATCCTATGCTATCCTCTATCCTATCCTATACTCTATCCTATCCTATCCTCTATCCTATCCTATCTTCTATCTTATCACATCCTCTATCCCATCCTATCCTCTATCCTATCCTATTCCTCTATCCTATGCTATCCTCTATCCTATCCTATACTCTATCCTATCCTATCCTCTATCCTATCCTATCCTCTATCGTATCCTATCCTCTATCCAATCCTATCCTCTATCGTATCCTATCCTTTATCCTATCCTATCCTATATCCTATCCTATCCGCTATCCTATCCGCTATCCTATCCTATCCTCTATCCTATCCTATCATTTATCCTATCCTATCCTCTATCGCATCCTGCCATATATCCGATACTATTCTCTATCCTATTCCAGCCTCTATCCTATTCTAGCATCTATCCTATCCTATCGTCTATCCTTTCCTATCCTTTATACTCTCCTCTATCGTATCCTATCCTCTATCGTATCCTACCATCTATCCTATACTATCCTCTATCCCATCCTATCCTCCATCCCATCTTATCCTCCATCCTATACTATCCTCTATCCTATCCTATCCTCTATCCTATCCTATCCTCTATCTTATCCTATCCTCCATCCCATCCTATCCGCTATCCTATCCTATCCTCTATCCTATCCTATCATTTATCCTATCCTACCCTCTATCGCATCCTGCCATATATCCGATACTATTCTCTATCCTATCCTATCCGCTGTCCAATCCTATCCTCTATCCTATTCTAGGCTCTATCCTATCCTATCGTCTATCCTTTCCTATCCTCTATACTCTCCTCTATCGTATCCTATCCTCTATCCTATCCTATCCTCAATCCTATCCTATCCTCTATCTTATCATATCCTCTATCCCATCCTATCCTCTATGCTATCCTATTCCTCTATCCTATGCTATCCTCTATCCTATCCTATACTCTATCCTATCCTATCCTCTATCCTATCTTATCTTCTATCTTATCATATCCTCTATCTCATCCTATCCTCCATCCTATCCTACCCTCTATCTTATCCTATCCTCTATCCAATCCTATCCTCTATCCTATCCTATCCTCTATCCTATCCCATCCTCTATCGTATCCTATCCTCTATCGTATCCTACCATCTATCCTATCCTATCCTCTATCCTATCCTATCCTCTATCCTATCCTATCCTCTATCCAATTCTATCCTCTATCCTATCCTATCCTCTATCCTATCCTATCCTATCCTCTATCCTATCCTATCCTATCCTCTATCCTATCCTATTCCTCTATCCTATGCTATCCTCTATCCCATTCTATCCTCTAAGTTATCGTATCCTCTATCCCATCCTATCCTCCATCCTATCCTATCCTCTTTCCTATCCTATCCTCTATCTTATCCTATCCTCTATCCCATCCTATCCTCCATCCTATCTTGTCCTCTATAGTATACTATCTTCTATCCTATCCTATCCTCTATCGTATCCTACCATCTATACTATCCTATCCTCTATCCCATCCTATCCTCTATCCTATTCTAGCCTCTATCCTATCCTATCGTCTATCCTTTCCTATCCTCTATACTCTCCTGTATCGTATCCTATCCTCTATCGTATCCTACCATCTATCCTATCCTATCCTCTATCCCATCCTATCCTCTATCGTATCCTATCCTCTATCCTATCCTATCCTCTATCCAATCCTATACTCTATCCTGTCCTATTCCTCTATCCTATGCTATCCTCTATCCTATCCTATCCTCTATCCTATCCTATCCACTATCCTATACTATCCGCTATCCTATCCTATCATTTATCCTATCCTATCCTCTATCGCATCCTGCCATATATCCGGTACTATTCTCTATCCTATCCTATCCGCTGTCCAATCCTATCCTCTATCCTATTCTAGCCTCTATCCTATCCTATCGTCTATCCTTTCCTATCCTCTATACTCTCCCCTATCTTATACTATCCTCTATCGTATCCTACCATCTATCCTATCCTATCCTCTATCCCATCCTATCCTCTATCCTATCCCATCCTCTAACGTATCCTATCGTTTATCCTATCATATTCTATCCTCTATCGTATCCTATCCTCTATCCTATCCTACCATCTATCCTATCCTATCCTCTATCCCATCCTATCCTCCATCCTATCCTATCCTCTATCTCATCCTATCCTCTATTCCATCCTATCCTCTATTCCATCCTATCCTCCATCCTATCCTATCCTCTATCCTATCCTATCCTCCATCCTATCCTATCATTTATCCTATCCGATCCTCTATCCTATCCTATCCTCCATCCTATCCTATCCTCTATCCTATACTAGCCTCTATCCTATCCTATCGTCTATCCTTTCCTATCCTCTATCGTACCCTACCATCTATCCAATCCTATCCTCTATCCTATCCTATCCCCTATCCTATCCTATCCTCTATCCTATCGTATCCTCTATCCTATCCTATCCGCCATCCTATCCTATCCTCTTTCCTATCCTATCCTCTATCTTATCCTATCCTCTATCCCATCCTATCCTCCATCCTATCCTATACTCTATCCTATCCTATTCCTCTATCCTTTGCTATCCTCTATCCTATCCTATCCTCTATCCTATCCTATCCACTATCCTATCCTATCCGCTATCCTATCCTATCATTTATCCTATCCTATCCTCTATCGCATCCTGCCATATATCCGATACTATTCTCTATCCTATCCTATCCTCCATCCTATCCTATCCTCTATCCTATACTAGCCTCTATCCTATCCTATCGTCTATCCTTTCCTATCTTCTATACTCTCCTCTATCGTATCCCATCCTCTATCGTACCCTACCATCTATCCAATCCTATCCTCTATCCTATCCTATGCCCTATCCTATCCTATCCTCTATCCTATCGTATCCTCTATCCTATCCTATCCGCCATCCTATCCTATCCTCTATCCTATCCTATCATTTATCCTATCCGATCCTCTATCCTATCCTATCCTATCCTCTACCGTATCCTACCATCTATCCTATCCTATCCTCTATCCCATCTTATCCTCTATCCTATCCTATACTCTATTCGATCCTATCCTCTATCCAATCCTATACTCTATCCTATCCTATTCCTCTATCTTATCCTATCCTCTATCCCATCCTATCCTCTATCCTATCCCATCCTCTAACGTATCCTATCGTTTATCCTATCCGATCCTCTATCCTATCCTATCCTATCCTCTACCGTATCCTACCATCTATCCTATCCTATCCTCTATCCCATCTTATCCTCTTTCCTATCCTATACTCTATTCGATCCTATGCTCTATCCAATCCTATACTCTATCCTATCCTATTCCTCTATCCTATGCTATCCTCTATCCCATTCTATCCTCTAAGTTATCGTATCCTCTATCCCATCCTATCCTCCATCCTATCCTATCCTCTTTCCTATCCTATCCTCTATCTCATCCTATCCTCTATTACATCCTATCCTCCATTCCATCCTATCCTCCATCCTATCCTATCCTCTATCCTATTCTACCCTCTATCCAATCCTATCCTCTATCCTATCCTATCCTCTATCCTATCCTATCCTCTATCCTATCCTATCCGCTATCCTATCCTATCCTCTATCCTATCCTATCATTTATCCTATCCGATCCTCTATCCTATCCTATCCTCTACCGTATCCTACCATCTATCCAGTCCTATCTTCTATCATATCCTATCCACTGTCCTTTCGTATCCTCTATCCAATACTATCCTCCATCCTATCCTATCCTCTATCGTATCCTATCCTCTATCCAATCCTATCCTCTATCGTATCCTATCGTTTATCCTATCCCATCATCTATCCTATTCTATCCTCTATCGTATCCTGTCCTCTATCCCATCCTATGCTCTATCCTATCCTATCCTCGATCCTATCCTATCCTCTATCCAATCCTATCCTCTATCCTCTATCCTATCCTATCCTTTATCCTATCCTATCCTCTATCTAATCCTATCCTCTATCCGATCCTATCCTCTATCCTCTCCTATCCTCAGTCTTATCCTATCCTCTATCCCATCCTATCCTCCATCTTATCCTATCCTCGATCCTATCCTATCCTCTATCCAATCCTATCCTCTATCCTATCCTATCCTCTATCCTATCCTATTCCTCTGTCCTATGCTACCCTCTATCCTATCCTATCCTCTATCCTATCATATACTCTATCCTATCCTGTCCTCTATCCTATCCTATCTTCTATATTATCATATCCTCTATCCCATCCTATCCTCCATCCTATCCTATCCTCTATCCTATACTATCCTCTATCCTATCCTATCCTCTATCGTATCCTATCCTCTATCCTATCCTATCCGCTGTCCAATCCTATCCTCTATCCTATTCTAGCCTCTATCCTATCCTATCGTCTAACCTTTCCTATCCTCTATACTCTCCTCTATCGTATCCTATCCTCTATCGTAACCTACCATCTATCCTATCCTATCCTCTATCCCATCCTATCCGCTATCGTATCCCATCCTCTATCCTATGCTATCCTCTATCATATCCTATCCTCTATCCTATCCTATCCTCTATCTCATGCTATCCTCTATTCCATCCTATCCTCTATTCCATCCTATCCTCCATCCTATCCTATCCTCTATCCTATTCTACCCTCTATCCAATCCTATCCTCTATCCTATCCTATCCTCTATCTTATCATATCCTCTATCCCATCCTATCCTCTATGCTATCCTATTCCTCTATCCTATGCTATCCTCTATCCTATCCTATACTCTATCCTATCCTATCCTCTATCCTATCTTATCTTCTATCTTATCATATCCTCTATCTCATCCTATCCTCCATCCTATCCTACCCTCTATCTTATCCTATCCTCTATCCAATCCTATCCTCTATCCTATCCTATCCTCTATCCTATCCCATCCTCTATCGTATCCTATCCTCTATCGTATCCTACCATCTATCCTATCCTATCCTCTATCCTATCCTATCCTCTATCCTATCCTATCCTCTATCCAATTCTATCCTCTATCCTATCCTATCCTCTATCCTATCCTATCCTATCCTCTATCCTATCCTATCCTATCCTCTATCCTATCCTATTCCTCTATCCTATGCTATCCTCTATCCCATTCTATCCTCTAAGTTATCGTATCCTCTATCCCATCCTATCCTCCATCCTATCCTATCCTCTTTCCTATCCTATCCTCTATCTTATCCTATCCTCTATCCCATCCTATCCTCCATCCTATCTTGTCCTCTATAGTATACTATCTTCTATCCTATCCTATCCTCTATCGTATCCTACCATCTATACTATCCTATCCTCTATCCCATCCTATCCTCTATCCTATTCTAGCCTCTATCCTATCCCATCGTCTATCCTTTCCTATCCTCTATACTCTCCTGTATCGTATCCTATCCTCTATCGTATCCTACCATCTATCCTATCCTATCCTCTATCCCATCCTATCCTCTATCGTATCCTATCCTCTATCCTATCCTATCCTCTATCCAATCCTATACTCTATCCTGTCCTATTCCTCTATCCTATGCTATCCTCTATCCTATCCTATCCTCTATCCTATCCTATCCACTATCCTATACTATCCGCTATCCTATCCTATCATTTATCCTATCCTATCCTCTATCGCATCCTGCCATATATCCGGTACTATTCTCTATCCTATCCTATCCGCTGTCCAATCCTATCCTCTATCCTATTCTAGCCTCTATCCTATCCTATCGTCTATCCTTTCCTATCCTCTATACTCTCCCCTATCTTATACTATCCTCTATCGTATCCTACCATCTATCCTATCCTATCCTCTATCCCATCCTATCCTCTATCCTATCCCATCCTCTAACGTATCCTATCGTTTATCCTATCATATTCTATCCTCTATCGTATCCTATCCTCTATCCTATCCTACCATCTATCCTATCCTATCCTCTATCCCATCCTATCCTCCATCCTATCCTATCCTCTATCTCATCCTATCCTCTATTCCATCCTATCCTCTATTCCATCCTATCCTCCATCCTATCCTATCCTCTATCCTATCCTATCCTCCATCCTATAGTATCATTTATCCTATCCGATCCTCTATCCTATCCTATCCTCCATCCTATCCTATCCTCTATCCTATACTAGCCTCTATCCTATCCTATCGTCTATCCTTTCCTATCCTCTATCGTACCCTACCATCTATCCAATCCTATCCTCTATCCTATCCTATCCCCTATCCTATCCTATCCTCTATCCTATCGTATCCTCTATCCTATCCTATCCGCCATCCTATCCTATCCTCTTTCCTATCCTATCCTCTATCTTATCCTATCCTCTATCCCATCCTATCCTCCATCCTATCCTATACTCTATCCTATCCTATTCCTCTATCCTTTGCTATCCTCTATCCTATCCTATCCTCTATCCTATCCTATCCACTATCCTATCCTATCCGCTATCCTATCCTATCATTTATCCTATCCTATCCTCTATCGCATCCTGCCATATATCCGATACTATTCTCTATCCTATCCTATCCTCCATCCTATCCTATCCTCTATCCTATACTAGCCTCTATCCTATCCTATCGTCTATCCTTTCCTATCTTCTATACTCTCCTCTATCGTATCCCATCCTCTATCGTACCCTACCATCTATCCAATCCTATCCTCTATCCTATCCTATGCCCTATCCTATCCTATCCTCTATCCTATCGTATCCTCTATCCTATCCTATCCGCCATCCTATCCTATCCTCTATCCTATCCTATCATTTATCCTATCCGATCCTCTATCCTATCCTATCCTATCCTCTACCGTATCCTACCATCTATCCTATCCTATCCTCTATCCCATCTTATCCTCTATCCTATCCTATACTCTATTCGATCCTATCCTCTATCCAATCCTATACTCTATCCTATCCTATTCCTCTATCTTATCCTATCCTCTATCCCATCCTATCCTCTATCCTATCCCATCCTCTAACGTATCCTATCGTTTATCCTATCCGATCCTCTATCCTATCCTATCCTATCCTCTACCGTATCCTACCATCTATCCTATCCTATCCTCTATCCCATCTTATCCTCTATCCTATCCTATACTCTATTCGATCCTATGCTCTATCCAATCCTATACTCTATCCTATCCTATTCCTCTATCCTATGCTATCCTCTATCCCATTCTATCCTCTAAGTTATCGTATCCTCTATCCCATCCTATCCTCCATCCTATCCTATCCTCTTTCCTATCCTATCCTCTATCTCATCCTATCCTCTATTACATCCTATCCTCCATTCCATCCTATCCTCCATCCTATCCTATCCTCTATCCTATTCTACCCTCTATCCAATCCTATCCTCTATCCTATCCTATCCTCTATCCTATCCTATCCTCTATCCTATCCTATCCGCTATCCTATCCTATCCTCTATCCTATCCTATCATTTATCCTATCCGATCCTCTATCCTATCCTATCCTCTACCGTATCCTACCATCTATCCAGTCCTATCTTCTATCATATCCTATCCACTGTCCTTTCGTATCCTCTATCCAATACTATCCTCCATCCTATCCTATCCTCTATCGTATCCTATCCTCTATCCAATCCTATCCTCTATCGTATCCTATCGTTTATCCTATCCCATCATCTATCCTATTCTATCCTCTATCGTATCCTGTCCTCTATCCCATCCTATGCTCTATCCTATCCTATCCTCGATCCTATCCTATCCTCTATCCAATCCTATCCTCTATCCTCTATCCTATCCTATCCTTTATCCTATCCTATCCTCTATCTAATCCTATCCTCTATCCGATCCTATCCTCTATCCTCTCCTATCCTCAGTCTTATCCTATCCTCTATCCCATCCTATCCTCCATCTTATCCTATCCTCGATCCTATCCTATCCTCTATCCAATCCTATCCTCTATCCTATCCTATCCTCTATCCTATCCTATTCCTCTGTCCTATGCTACCCTCTATCCTATCCTATCCTCTATCCTATCATATACTCTATCCTATCCTGTCCTCTATCCTATCCTATCTTCTATATTATCATATCCTCTATCCCATCCTATCCTCCATCCTATCCTATCCTCTATCCTATACTATCCTCTATCCTATCCTATCCTCTATCGTATCCTATCCTCTATCCTATCCTATCCGCTGTCCAATCCTATCCTCTATCCTATTCTAGCCTCTATCCTATCCTATCGTCTAACCTTTCCTATCCTCTATACTCTCCTCTATCGTATCCTATCCTCTATCGTAACCTACCATCTATCCTATCCTATCCTCTATCCCATCCTATCCGCTATCGTATCGCATCCTCTATCCTATGCTATCCTCTATCATATCCTATCCTCTATCCTATCCTATCCTCTATCTCATGCTATCCTCTATTCCATCCTATCCTCTATTCCATCCTATCCTCCATCCTATCCTATCCTCTATCCTATTCTACCCTCTATCCAATCCTATCCTCTATCCTATCCTATCCTCTATCCTATCCTATCCTCTATCCTATCCTATCCTCTATCCTATCCTATCCGCTATCCTATCCTATCCTCTATCCTATCCTATCATTTATCCTATCCGATCCTCTATCCTATCCTATCCTCTATCCTATCCTATCCTCTATCCTATCCTATCTTCTATCTTATCATATCCTCTATCCCATCCTATCCTCCATCGTATCCTATCCTCAATCCTATACTATCCTCTATCCTAACCTATCCTCTACCGTATCCTACCATCTATCCTACCATCTGTCCTATCTTCTATCACATCCTATCCACTGTCCTTTCCTACCCTCTATCTTATCCTATCCTCTATCCAATCCTATCCTCTATCCTATCCTATCCTCTATCCTATCCTATCCTCTATCCTATCCTATCCTCTATCCTATCCTATCCTCTATCCTATACTATCATCTATCCTAACCTATCCTCTACCGTATCCTACCATCTATCCTACCATCTGTCCTATCTTCTATCACATCCTATCCACTGTCCTTTCCTACCCTCTATCTTAACCTATCCTCTATCCAATACTATCCTCCATCCTATCCTATCCTCTATCGTATCCTATCCTCTATCCAATCCTATCCTCTATTGTATCCTATCCTTTATCCTATCCTATCCTCTATCCTATTCTATCCTCTATCGTATCCTGTCCTCTATCCTATCCTACCATCTATCCTATCCTATCTTCTATCCTATCCTATTATCTATGCAATCCTACCCTCTATCCTATCCTATCCTCTATCCTATCCCATCCTCTATCGTATCCTATCCTCTATCCTATCCTATTCCTCTATCCTGTGCTACCCTCTATCCTATCCTATACTCTATCCTATCCTATCCTTTATCCTATCCTATCTTCTATCCTATCCTATCCTCTATCCTATCCTATACTCTATCCTATCCTATCCTCTATCCTACCCTATCTTCTATCTTATCATATCCTCTATCCCATCCTATCCTCTATCCTATCCTATTCCTCTATCCTATCCTATTCCTCTATCATATCCTATCCCCTATCCTATCCTATCGTCTATCTTATCGTATCCTCTATCCCATCCTATCCTCCATCCTATCCTATCCTCAATGCTATTCTATCCTGTATCCTATCCTATACTCTACCGTATTCTACCATCTATCCTATCCTATCCTCTATCATATCCTATCGTCTATCCTATCCTATCCTCTATCGTATCCTATCCTCTATCCCATCCTATCCTCTATCCTATCCTATCCTCTATCCCATCCTATCCTCCATCTTATCCTATCCTCGATCCTATCCTATCCTCTATCCAATCCTATCCTCTATCCTATCCTATCTTCTATCCTATCCTATTCCTCTGTCCTATGCTACCCTCTATCCTATCCTATCCTCTATCCTATCCTATACTCTATCCTATCCTATCCTCTATCCTATCCTATCTTCTATCTTATCATATCCTCTATCCCATCCTATCCTCCATCCTATCCTATCCTCTATCCTATCCTATCCTCTATCCTATCCTATCCTCGATCCTATCCTATCCTCTATCCTATCCTATCCTCTATCATATCCTATCCTCTATCCTATCCTATCCACTATCTCATCCTATCATCTAACCTATCCTATCCTCTATCCTCTCCTATCCTCAGTCTTATCCTATCCTCTATCCCATCCTATCCTCTATCCTATTCTATCCTCTATCCTATCCTATTCCTCTGTCCTATGCTACCCTCTATCCTATCCTATCCTCTATCCAATCCTATCCTCTATCCTATCCTATCCTCTATCCTATCCTATCCTCTATCCTATCCTATCCGCTATACTATCCTATCCTCTATCCTATCCTATCATTTATCCTATCCGATCCTCTATCCTATCCTATCCTCTACCGTATCCTACCATCTATCCAGTCCTATCTTCTATCACATCCTATCCACTGTCCTTTCGTATCCTCTATCCAATACTATCCTCCATCCTATCCTATCCTCTATCGTATCCTATCCTCTATCCAATCCTATCCTCTATCGTATCCTATCGTTTATCCTATCCCATCATCTATCCTATTCTATCCTCTATCGTATCCTGTCCTCTATCCCATCCTATGCTCTATCCTATCCTATCCTCTATCCTATCCTATCCGCTATCCTATCCTATCCTCTATCCTATCCTATCATTTATCCTATCCGATCCTCTATCCTATCCTATCCTCTATCCTATCCTATCCTCTATCCTATCCTATCTTCTATCTTATCATATCCTCTATCCCATCCTATCCTCCATCGTATCCTATCCTCAATCCTATACTATCCTCTATCCTAACCTATCCTCTACCGTATCCTACCATCTATCCTACCATCTGTCCTATCTTCTATCACATCCTATCCACTGTCCTTTCCTACCCTCTATCTTAACCTATCCTCTATCCAATACTATCCTCCATCCTATCCTATCCTCTATCGTATCCTATCCTCTATCCAATCCTATCCTCTATTGTATCCTATCCTTTATCCTATCCTATCCTCTATCCTATTCTATCCTCTATCGTATCCTGTCCTCTATCCTATCCTACCATCTATCCTATCCTATCTTCTATCCTATCCTATTATCTATGCAATCCTACCCTCTATCCTATCCTATCCTCTATCCTATCCCATCCTCTATCGTATCCTATCCTCTATCCTATCCTATTCCTCTATCCTGTGCTACCCTCTATCCTATCCTATACTCTATCCTATCCTATCCTTTATCCTATCCTATCTTCTATCCTATCCTATCCTCTATCCTATCCTATACTCTATCCTATCCTATCCTCTATCCTACCCTATCTTCTATCTTATCATATCCTCTATCCCATCCTATCCTCTATCCTATCCTATTCCTCTATCCTATCCTATTCCTCTATCATATCCTATCCCCTATCCTATCCTATCGTCTATCTTATCGTATCCTCTATCCCATCCTATCCTCCATCCTATCCTATCCTCAATGCTATTCTATCCTGTATCCTATCCTATACTCTACCGTATTCTACCATCTATCCTATCCTATCCTCTATCATATCCTATCGTCTATCCTATCCTATCCTCTATCGTATCCTATCCTCTATCCCATCCTATCCTCTATCCTATCCTATCCTCTATCCCATCCTATCCTCCATCTTATCCTATCCTCGATCCTATCCTATCCTCTATCCAATCCTATCCTCTATCCTATCCTATCTTCTATCCTATCCTATTCCTCTGTCCTATGCTACCCTCTATCCTATCCTATCCTCTATCCTATCCTATACTCTATCCTATCCTATCCTCTATCCTATCCTATCTTCTATCTTATCATATCCTCTATCCCATCCTATCCTCCATCCTATCCTATCCTCTATCCTATCCTATCCTCTATCCTATCCTATCCTCGATCCTATCCTATCCTCTATCCTATCCTATCCTCTATCATATCCTATCCTCTATCCTATCCTATCCACTATCTCATCCTATCATCTAACCTATCCTATCCTCTATCCTCTCCTATCCTCAGTCTTATCCTATCCTCTATCCCATCCTATCCTCTATCCTATTCTATCCTCTATCCTATCCTATTCCTCTGTCCTATGCTACCCTCTATCCTATCCTATCCTCTATCCAATCCTATCCTCTATCCTATCCTATCCTCTATCCTATCCTATCCTCTATCCTATCCTATCCGCTATACTATCCTATCCTCTATCCTATCCTATCATTTATCCTATCCGATCCTCTATCCTATCCTATCCTCTACCGTATCCTACCATCTATCCAGTCCTATCTTCTATCACATCCTATCCACTGTCCTTTCGTATCCTCTATCCAATACTATCCTCCATCCTATCCTATCCTCTATCGTATCCTATCCTCTATCCAATCCTATCCTCTATCGTATCCTATCGTTTATCCTATCCCATCATCTATCCTATTCTATCCTCTATCGTATCCTGTCCTCTATCCCATCCTATGCTCTATCCTATCCTATCCTCGATCCTATCCTATCCTCTATCCAATCCTATCCTCTATCCTCTATCCTATCCTATCCTTTATCCTATCCTATCCTCTATCTAATCCTATCCTCTATCCGATCCTATCCTCTATCCTCTCCTATCCTCAGTCTTATCCTATCCTCTATCCCATCCTATCCTCCATCTTATCCTATCCTCGATCCTATCCTATCCTCTATCCAATCCTATCCTCTATCCTATCCTATCCTCTATCCTATCCTATTCCTCTGTCCTATGCTACCCTCTATCCTATCCTATCCTCTATCCTATCATATACTCTATCCTATCCTGTCCTCTATCCTATCCTATCTTCTATATTATCATATCCTCTATCCCATCCTATCCTCCATCCTATCCTATCCTCTATCCTATACTATCCTCTATCCTATCCTATCCTCTATCGTATCCTATCCTCTATCCTATCCTATCCGCTGTCCAATCCTATCCTCTATCCTATTCTAGCCTCTATCCTATCCTATCGTCTAACCTTTCCTATCCTCTATACTCTCCTCTATCGTATCCTATCCTCTATCGTAACCTACCATCTATCCTATCCTATCCTCTATCCCATCCTATCCGCTATCGTATCCCATCCTCTATCCTATGCTATCCTCTATCATATCCTATCCTCTATCCTATCCTATCCTCTATCTCATGCTATCCTCTATTCCATCCTATCCTCTATTCCATCCTATCCTCCATCCTATCCTATCCTCTATCCTATTCTACCCTCTATCCAATCCTATCCTCTATCCTATCCTATCCTCTATCCTATCCTATCCTCTATCCTATCCTATCCTCTATCCTATCCTATCCGCTATCCTATCCTATCCTCTATCCTATCCTATCATTTATCCTATCCGATCCTCTATCCTATCCTATCCTCTATCCTATCCTATCCTCTATCCTATCCTATCTTCTATCTTATCATATCCTCTATCCCATCCTATCCTCCATCGTATCCTATCCTCTATCCTATACTATCCTCTATCCTAACCTATCCTCTACCGTATCCTACCATATATCCTACCATCTGTCCTATCTTCTATCACATCCTATCCACTGTCCTTTCCTACCCTCTATCTTATCCTATCCTCTATCCAATCCTATCCTCTATCCTATCCTATCCTCTATCCTATCCTATCCTCTATCCTATCCTATCCTCTATCCTATCCTATCCTCTATCCTATACTATCATCTATCCTAACCTATCCTCTACCGTATCCTACCATCTATCGTACCATCTGTCCTATCTTCTATCACATCCTATCCACTGTCCTTTCCTACCCTCTATCTTAACCTATCCTCTATCCAATACTATCCTCCATCCTATCCTATCCTCTATCGTATCCTATCCTCTATCCAATCCTATCCTCTATTGTATCCTATCCTTTATCCTATCCTATCTTCTATCCTATTCTATCCTCTATCGTATCCTGTCCTCTATCCTATCCTACCATCTATCCTACCCTATCTTCTATCCTATCCTATTATCTATGCAATCCTACCCTCTATCCTATCATATCCTCTATCCTATCCCATCCTCTATCGTATCCTATCCTCTATCCTATCCTATTCCTCTATCCTGTGCTACCCTCTATCCTATCCTATACTCTATCCTATCCTATCCTTTATCCTATCCTATCTTCTATCCTATCCTATCCTCTATCCTATCCTATACTCTATCCTATCCTATCCTCTATCCTACCCTATCTTCTATCTTATCATATCCTCTATCCCATCCTATCCTCTATCCTATCCTATTCCTCTATCCTATCCTATTCCTCTATCATATCCTATCCCCTATCCTATCCTATCGTCTATCTTATCGTATCCTCTATCCCATCCTATCCTCCATCCTATCCTATCCTCAATGCTATTCTATCCTGTATCCTATCCTATACTCTACCGTATTCTACCATCTATCCTATCCTATCCTCTATCATATCCTATCGTCTATCCTATCCTATCCTCTATCGTATCCTATCCTCTATCCCATCCTATCCTCTATCCTATCCTATCCTCTATCCCATCCTATCCTCCATCTTATCCTATCCTCGATCCTATCCTATCCTCTATCCAATCCTATCCTCTATCCTATCCTATCCTCTATCCTATCCTATTCCTCTGTCCTATGCTACCCTCTATCCTATCCTATCCTCTATCCTATCCTATACTCTATCCTATCCTATCCTCTATCCTATCCTATCTTCTATCTTATCATATCCTCTATCCCATCCTATCCTCCATCCTATCCTATCCTCTATCCTATCCTATCCTCTATCCTATCCTATCCTCGATCCTATCCTATCCTCTATCCTATCCTATCCTCTATCATATCCTATCCTCTATCCTATCCTATCCACTATCTCATCCTATCATCTAACCTATCCTATCCTCTATCCTCTCCTATCCTCAGTCTTATCCTATCCTCTATCCCATCCTATCCTCTATCCTATTCTATCCTCTATCCTATCCTATTCCTCTGTCCTATGCTACCCTCTATCCTATCCTATCCTCTATCCTATCCTATACTCTATCCTATCCTGTCCTCTATCCTATCCTATCTTCTATCTTATCATATCCTCTATACCATCCTATCCTCCATCCTATCCTATCCTCTATCCTATTCTAGCCTCTATCCTATCCTATCGTCTAACCTTTCCTATCCTCTATACTCTCCTCTATCGTATCCTATCCTCTATCGTAACCTACCATCTATCCTATCCTATCCTCTATCCCATCCTATCCGCTATCGTATCCCATCCTCTATCCTATGCTATCCTCTATCATATCCTATCCTCTATCCTATCCTATCCTCTATCTCATCCTATCCTCTATTCCATCCTATCCTCTATTCCATCCTATCCTCCATCCTATCCTATCCTCTATCCTATTCTACCCTCTATCCAATCCTATCCTCTATCCTATCCTATCCTCTATCCAATACTATCCTCCATCCTATCCTATCCTCTATCGTATCCTATCCTCTATCCAATCCTATCCTCTATTGTATCCTATCCTTTATCCTATCCTATCCTCTATCCTATTCTATCCTCTATCGTATCCTGTCCTCTATCCTATCCTACCATCTATCCTATCCTAACCTCTATCCCATCCTATGCTCTATCCTATCCTATCCTCGATCCTTTCCTATCCTCTATCCAATACTATCCTCCATCCTATCCTATCCTCTATCGTATCCTATCCTCTATCTAATCCTATCCTCTATCGTATCCTATCGTTTATCCTATCCCATCCTCTATCCTATTCTATCCTCTATCGTATCCTGTCCTCTATCCTATCCTACCATCTATCCTATCCTATCCTCTATCCCATCCTATGCGCTATTCTATCCTATCCTCGATCCTATCCTATCCTCTATCCAATCCTATCCTCTATCCTATCCTATCCTTTATCCTATCCTATCCTCTATCTAATCCTATCCTCTATCCGATCCTATCCTCTATCCTCTCCTATCCTCAGTCTTATCCTATCCTCTATCCCATCCTATCCTCCATCTTATCCTATCCTCGATCCTATCCTATCCTCTATCCAATTCTATCCTCTATCCTATCCTATCCTCTATCCTATCCTATTCCTCTGTCCTATGCTACCCTCTATCCTATCCTATCCTCTATCCTATCCTATACTCTATCCTATCCTGTCCTCTATCCTATCCTATCTTCTATCTTATCATATCCTCTATACCATCCTATCCTCCATCCTATCCTATCCTCTATCCTATTCTAGCCTCTATCCTATCCTATCTTCTAACCTTTCCTATCCTCTATACTCTCCTCTATCGTATCCTATCCTCTATCGTAACCTACCATCTATCCTATCCTATCCTCTATCCCATCCTATCCGCTATCGTATCCCATCCTCTATCCTATGCTATCCTCTATCATATCCTATCCTCTATCCTATCCTATCCTCTATCTCATCCTATCCTCTATTCCATCCTATCCTCTATTCCATCCTATCCTCCATCCTATCCTATCCTCTATCCTATTCTACCCTCTATCCAATCCTATCCTCTATCCTATCCTATCATTTATCCTATCCGATCCTCTATACTATCCTATCCTCTATCCTATCCTATCCTCTATCCTATCCTATCTTCTATCTTATCATATCCTCTATCCCATCCTATCCTCCATCCTATCCTATCCTCTATCCTATACTATCCTCTATCCTAACCTATCCTCTACCGTATCCTACCATCTATCCTACCATCTGCCCTATCTTCTATCACATCGTATCCACTGTCCTTTCCTACCCTCTATCTTATCCTATCCTCTATCCAATACTATCCTCCATCCTATCCTATCCTCTATCGTATCCTATCCTCTATCCAATCCTATCCTCTATTGTATCCTATCCTTTATCCTATCCTATCCTCTATCCTATTCTATCCTCTATCGTATCCTGTCCTCTATCCTATCCTACCATCTATCCTATCCTAACCTCTATCCTATCCTATCCGCTATCCTATCCTATCCTCTATCCTATCCTATCATTTATCCTATCCGATCCTCTATCCTATCCTATCCTCTATCCTATACTATCCTCTATCCTATCCTATCCTCTACCGTATCCTAACATCTATCCTGTCCTATCTTCTATCACATCCTATCCACTGTCCTTTCCTACCCTCTATCTTATCCTATCCTCCATCCAATACTATCCTCCATCCTATCCTATCCTCTATCGTATCCTATCCTCTATCCAATCCTATCCTCTATCGTATCCTCTCATTTATCCTATCCTATCCTCTATCCTATTCTATCCTCTACCGTATCCTGTCCTCTATCCTATCCTACCATCTATCCTATCCTATCCTCTATCCCATCCTATGCTCTATCCTATCCTATCCTCTATCCTATCCTATTCCTCTATCCTATGCTACCCTCTATCCTATCCTATCCTCTATCCTATCCTATACTCTATCCTGTCCCATCCTCTATCCTATCCTATCTTCTATCTTATCATATCCTCTACCCCATCCTATCCTCTATCCTATCCTATTCCTCTATCCTATGCTATCCTCTATCCTATCCTATCCTCTATCTTATCCCATCCTCTATCCTATCCTATACTCTATCCTATCCTATCCTATCCTCTATCCTATCCTATTCCTCTATCCTATGCTACCCTCTATCCTATCCTATCCTCTATCCTATCCTATACTCTATCCTATCCCATCCTCTATCCTATCCTACATTCTATCTTATCATATCCTCTATCCCATCCTATCCTCTATCCAATCCTCTCCTCTATCCTATCCTATCCTCAATCCTATCCCATCCTCTATCGTATGCTATCCTCTATCCTATCCTATTCCTCTATCCTATGCTACCCTCTATCCTATCCTATCCTCTATGCTATCCTATACTATATCCTATCCTATCCTCTACCCTATCCTATCTTCTATCTTATCATATCCTCTATCCCATCCTATCTTCCATCCTATCCTATCCTCTATCCTATCCTATCCTCTATCCTATCCTATCCTCTATCCAATCCTATCCTCTATCTTATCATATCCTCTATCCCATCCTATCCTCTATCCAATCCTATCCTCTATCCTATCCTATCCTCTATCCTATCCCATCCTCTATCGTAACCTATCCTCTATCCTATCCTATCCTCTACCCTATCCTATCCTCTATCCTATCCTATCTTCTATCTTATCATATCCTCTATCCCATCCTATCCTCTATCCTATCCTATTCCTCTATCCTATGCTATCCTCTATCCTAGCCTATCCTCTATCCTATCCTATCCTCTATCCTATCCTATCTACTATCTTGTCATATCCTCTATCCCATCCTATCCTCCATCCTATCCTATCGTCTATCCTTTCCTATCCTCTATACTCTCCTCTATCGTATCCTATCCTCTATCGTATCCTACCATCTATCCTATACTATCCTCTATCCCATCCTATCCTCCATCCCATCTTATCCTCCATCCTATACTATCCTCTATCCTATCCTATCCTCTATCCTATCCTATCCTCTATCTTATCCTATCCTCTATCCCATCCTATCCGCTATCCTATCCTATCCTCTATCCTATCCTATCATTTATCCTATCCTATCCTCTATCGCATCCTGCCATATATCCGATACTATTCTCTATCCTATCCTATCCGCTGTCCAATCCTATCCTCTATCCTATTCTAGGCTCTATCCTATCCTATCGTCTATCCTTTCCTATCCTCTATACTCTCCTCTATCGTATCCTATCCTCTATCCTATCCTATCCTCAATCCTATCCTATCCTCTATCTTATCCTATCCTCTACACCATCCTATCCTCCATCCTATCCTATCCTCTATCCCATCCTATCCTCCATCCTAACCTATCCTCTATCCTATCCTATCATTTATCCTATCCTATCCTCTATCCTATCCTATCTTCTATCTTATCATATCCTCTATCCCATCCTATCCTCTATGCTATCCTATTCCTCTATCCTATGCTATCCTCTATCCTATCCTATACTCTATCCTATCCTATCCTCTATCCTATCCTATCTTCTATCTTATCACATCCTCTATCCCATCCTATCATCTATCCTATCCTATTCCTCTATCCTATGCTATCCTCTATCCTATCCTATACTCTATCCTATCCTATCCTCTATCCTATCCTATCCTCTATCGTATCCTATCCTCTATCCAATCCTATCCTCTATCGTATCCTATCCTTTATCCTATCCTATCCTATATCCTATCCTATCCGCTATCCTATCCGCTATCCTATCCTATCCTCTATCCTATCCTATCATTTATCCTATCCTATCCTCTATCGCATCCTGCCATATATCCGATACTATTCTCTATCCTATTCCAGCCTCTATCCTATTCTAGCATCTATCCTATCCTATCGTCTATCCTTTCCTATCCTTTATACTCTCCTCTATCGTATCCTATCCTCTATCGTATCCTACCATCTATCCTATACTATCCTCTATCCCATCCTATCCTCCATCCCATCTTATCCTCCATCCTATACTATCCTCTATCCTATCCTATCCTCTATCCTATCCTATCCTCTATCTTATCCTATCCTCTATCCCATCCTATCCGCTATCCTATCCTATCCTCTATCCTATTCTAGGCTCTATCCTATCCTATCGTCTATCCTTTCCTATCCTCTATACTCTCCTCTATCGTATCCTATCCTCTATCCTATCCTATCCTCAATCCTATCCTATCCTCTATCTTATCATATCCTCTATCCCATCCTATCCTCTATGCTATCCTATTCCTCTATCCTATGCTATCCTCTATCCTATTATATACTCTATCCTATCCTATCCTCTATCCTATCTTATCTTCTATCTTATCATATCCTCTATCTCATCCTATCCTCCATCCTATCCTACCCTCTATCTTATCCTATCCTCTATCCAATCCTATCCTCTATCCTATCCTATCCTCTATCCTATCCCATCCTCTATCGTATCCTATCCTCTATCGTATCCTACCATCTATCCTATCCTATCCTCTATCCTATCCTATCCTCTATCCTATCCTATCCTCTATCCAATTCTATCCTCTATCCTATCCTATCCTCTATCCTATCCTATCCTATCCTCTATCCTATCCTATCCTATCCTCTATCCTATCCTATTCCTCTATCCTATGCTATCCTCTATCCCATTCTATCCTCTAAGTTATCGTATCCTCTATCCCATCCTATCCTCCATCCTATCCTATCCTCTTTCCTATCCTATCCTCTATCTTATCCTATCCTCTATCCCATCCTATCCTCCATCCTATCTTGTCCTCTATAGTATACTATCTTCTATCCTATCCTATCCTCTATCGTATCCTACCATCTATACTATCCTATCCTCTATCCCATCCTATCCTCTATCCTATTCTAGCCTCTATCCTATCCTATCGTCTATCCTTTCCTATCCTCTATACTCTCCTGTATCGTATCCTATCCTCTATCGTATCCTACCATCTATCCTATCCTATCCTCTATCCCATCCTATCCTCTATCGTATCCTATCCTCTATCCTATCCTATCCTCTATCCAATCCTATACTCTATCCTGTCCTATTCCTCTATCCTATGCTATCCTCTATCCTATCCTATCCTCTATCCTATCCTATCCACTATCCTATACTATCCGCTATCCTATCCTATCATTTATCCTATCCTATCCTCTATCGCATCCTGCCATATATCCGGTACTATTCTCTATCCTATCCTATCCGCTGTCCAATCCTATCCTCTATCCTATTCTAGCCTCTATCCTATCCTATCGTCTATCCTTTCCTATCCTCTATACTCTCCCCTATCTTATACTATCCTCTATCGTATCCTACCATCTATCCTATCCTATCCTCTATCCCATCCTATCCTCTATCCTATCCCATCCTCTAACGTATCCTATCGTTTATCCTATCCTATTCTATCCTCTATCGTATCCTATCCTCTATCCTATCCTACCATCTATCCTATCCTATCCTCTATCCCATCCTATCCTCCATCCTATCCTATCCTCTATCTCATCCTATCCTCTATTCCATCCTATCCTCTATTCCATCCTATCCTCCATCCTATCCTATCCTCTATCCTATCCTATCCTCCATCCTATCCTACCATTTATCCTATCCGATCCTCTATCCTATCCTATCCTCCATCCTATCCTATCCTCTATCCTATACTAGCCTCTATCCTATCCTATCGTCTATCCTTTCCTATCCTCTATCGTACCCTACCATCTATCCAATCCTATCCTCTATCCTATCCTATCCCCTATCCTATCCTATCCTCTATCCTATCGTATCCTCTATCCTATCCTATCCGCCATCCTATCCTATCCTCTTTCCTATCCTATCCTCTATCTTATCCTATCCTCTATCCCATCCTATCCTCCATCCTATCCTATACTCTATCCTATCCTATTCCTCTATCCTTTGCTATCCTCTATCCTATCCTATCCTCTATCCTATCCTATCCACTATCCTATCCTATCCGCTATCCTATCCTATCATTTATCCTATCCTATCCTCTATCGCATCCTGCCATATATCCGATACTATTCTCTATCCTATCCTATCCTCCATCCTATCCTATCCTCTATCCTATACTAGCCTCTATCCTATCCTATCGTCTATCCTTTCCTATCTTCTATACTCTCCTCTATCGTATCCCATCCTCTATCGTACCCTACCATCTATCCAATCCTATCCTCTATCCTATCCTATGCCCTATCCTATCCTATCCTCTATCCTATCGTATCCTCTATCCTATCCTATCCGCCATCCTATCCTATCCTCTATCCTATCCTATCATTTATCCTATCCGATCCTCTATCCTATCCTATCCTATCCTCTACCGTATCCTACCATCTATCCTATCCTATCCTCTATCCCATCTTATCCTCTATCCTATCCTATACTCTATTCGATCCTATCCTCTATCCAATCCTATACTCTATCCTATCCTATTCCTCTATCCTATGCTATCCTCTATCCCATTCTATCCTCTAAGTTATCGTATCCTCTATCCCATCCTATCCTCCATCCTATCTTGTCCTCTATAGTATACTATCTTCTATCCTATCCCATCCTCTATCCTATCCTATCATTTATCCTATCCTATCCTCTATCGTATCCTACCATCTATCCTATCCTATCCTCTATCCCATCCTATCCTCTATCCTATTCTAGCCTCTATCCTATCCTATCGTCTATCCTTTCCTATACTCTATACTCTCCTGTATCGTATCCTATCCTCTATCGTATCCTACCATCTATCCTATCCTATCCTCTTTCCCATCCTATCCTCTATCGTATCCTATCCTCTATCTTATCCTATCCTCTATCCCATCCTATCCTCTATCCTATCCCATCCTCTAACGTATCCTATCGTTTATCCTATCCGATCCTCTATCCTATCCTATCCTATCCTCTACCGTATCCTACCATCTATCCTATCCTATCCTCTATCCCATCTTATCCTCTATCCTATCCTATACTCTATTCGATCCTATGCTCTATCCAATCCTATACTCTATCCTATCCTATTCCTCTATCCTATGCTATCCTCTATCCCATTCTATCCTCTAAGTTATCGTATCCTCTATCCCATCCTATCCTCCATCCTATCCTATCCTCTTTCCTATCCTATCCTCTATCTCATCCTATCCTCTATTACATCCTATCCTCCATTCCATCCTATCCTCCATCCTATCCTATCCTCTATCCTATTCTACCCTCTATCCAATCCTATCCTCTATCCTATCCTATCCTCTATCCTATCCTATCCTCTATCCTATCCTATCCGCTATCCTATCCTATCCTCTATCCTATCCTATCATTTATCCTATCCGATCCTCTATCCTATCCTATCCTCTACCGTATCCTACCATCTATCCAGTCCTATCTTCTATCATATCCTATCCACTGTCCTTTCGTATCCTCTATCCAATACTATCCTCCATCCTATCCTATCCTCTATCGTATCCTATCCTCTATCCAATCCTATCCTCTATCGTATCCTATCGTTTATCCTATCCCATCATCTATCCTATTCTATCCTCTATCGTATCCTGCCCTCTATCCCATCCTATGCTCTATCCTATCCTATCCTCGATCCTATCCTATCCTCTATCCAATCCTATCCTCTATCCTCTATCCTATCCTATCCTTTATCCTATCCTATCCTCTATCTAATCCTATCCTCTATCCGATCCTATCCTCTATCCTCTCCTATCCTCAGTCTTATCCTATCCTCTATCCCATCCTATCCTCCATCTTATCCTATCCTCGATCCTATCCTATCCTCTATCCAATCCTATCCTCTATCCTATCCTATCCTCTATCCTATCCTATTCCTCTGTCCTATGCTACCCTCTATCCTATCCTATCCTCTATCCTATCATATACTCTATCCTATCCTGTCCTCTATCCTATCCTATCTTCTATATTATCATATCCTCTATCCCATCCTATCCTCCATCCTATCCTATCCTCTATCCTATACTATCCTCTATCCTATCCTATCCTCTATCGTATCCTATCCTCTATCCTATCCTATCCGCTGTCCAAACCTATCCTCTATCCTATTCTAGCCTCTATCCTATCCTATCGTCTAACCTTTCCTATCCTCTATACTCTCCTCTATCGTATCCTATCCTCTATCGTAACCTACCATCTATCCTATCCTATCCTCTATCCCATCCTATCCGCTATCGTATCCCATCCTCTATCCTATGCTATCCTCTATCATATCCTATCCTCTATCCTATCCTATCCTCTATCTCATGCTATCCTCTATTCCATCCTATCCTCTATTCCATCCTATCCTCCATCCTATCCTATCCTCTATCCTATTCTACCCTCTATCCAATCCTATCCTCTATCCTATCCTATCCTCTATCCTATCCTATCCTCTATCCTATCCTATCCTCTATCCTATCCTATCCGCTATCCTATCCTATCCTCTATCCTATCCTATCATTTATCCTATCCGATCCTCTATCCTATCCTATCCTCTATCCTATCCTATCCTCTATCCTATCCTATCTTCTATCTTATCATATCCTCTATCCCATCCTATCCTCCATCGTATCCTATCCTCTATCCTATACTATCCTCTATCCTAACCTATCCTCTACCGTATCCTACCATCTATCCTACCATCTGTCCTATCTTCTATCACATCCTATCCACTGTCCTTTCCTACCCTCTATCTTATCCTATCCTCTATCCAATCCTATCCTCTATCCTATCCTATCCTCTATCCTATCCTATCCTCTATCCTATCCTATCCTCTATCCTATCCTATCCTCTATCCTATACTATCATCTATCCTAACCTATCCTCTACCGTATCCTACCATCTATCCTACCATCTGTCCTATCTTCTATCACATCCTATCCACTGTCCTTTCCTACCCTCTATCTTAACCTATCCTCTATCCAATACTATCCTCCATCCTATCCTATCCTCTATCGTATCCTATCCTCTATCCAATCCTATCCTCTATTGTATCCTATCCTTTATCCTATCCTATCCTCTATCCTATTCTATCCTCTATCGTATCCTGTCCTCTATCCTATCCTACCATCTATCCTATCCTATCTTCTATCCTATCCTATTATCTATACAATCCTACCCTCTATCCTATCCTATCCTCTATCCTATCCCATCCTCTATCGTATCCTATCCTCTATCCTATCCTATTCCTCTATCCTGTGCTACCCTCTATCATATCCTATACTCTATCCTATCCTATCCTTTATCCTATCCTATCTTCTATCCTATCCTATCCTCTATCCTATCCTATACTCTATCCTATCCTATCCTCTATCCTACCCTATCTTCTATCTTATCATATCCTCTATCCCATCCTATCCTCTATCCTATCCTATTCCTCTATCCTATCCTATTCCTCTATCATATCCTATCCCCTATCCTATCCTATCGTCTATCTTATCGTATCCTCTATCCCATCCTATCCTCCATCCTATCCTATCCTCAATGCTATTCTATCCTGTATCCTATCCTATACTCTACCGTATTCTACCATCTATCCTATCCTATCCTCTATCATATCCTATCGTCTATCCTATCCTATCCTCTATCGTATCCTATCCTCTATCCCATCCTATCCTCTATCCTATCCTATCCTCTATCCCATCCTATCCTCCATCTTATCCTATCCTCGATCCTATCCTATCCTCTATCCAATCCTATCCTCTATCCTATCCTATCTTCTATCCTATCCTATTCCTCTGTCCTATGCTACCCTCTATCCTATCCTATCCTCTATCCTATCCTATACTCTATCCTATCCTATCCTCTATCCTATCCTATCTTCTATCTTATCATATCCTCTATCCCATCCTATCCTCCATCCTATCCTATCCTCTATCCTATCCTATCCTCTATCCTATCCTATCCTCGATCCTATCCTATCCTCTATCCTATCCTATCCTCTATCATATCCTATCCTCTATCCTATCCTATCCACTATCTCATCCTATCATCTAACCTATCCTATCCTCTATCCTCTCCTATCCTCAGTCTTATCCTATCCTCTATCCCATCCTATCCTCTATCCTATTCTATCCTCTATCCTATCCTATTCCTCTGTCCTATGCTACCCTCTATCCTATCCTATCCTCTATCCAATCCTATCCTCTATCCTATCCTATCCTCTATCCTATCCTATCCTCTATCCTATCCTATCCGCTATCCTATCCTATCCTCTATCCTATCCTATCATTTATCCTATCCGATCCTCTATCCTATCCTATCCTCTACCGTATCCTACCATCTATCCAGTCCTATCTTCTATCACATCCTATCCACTGTCCTTTCGTATCCTCTATCCAATACTATCCTCCATCCTATCCTATCCTCTATCGTATCCTATCCTCTATCCAATCCTATCCTCTATCGTATCCTATCGTTTATCCTATCCCATCATCTATCCTATTCTATCCTCTATCGTATCCTGTCCTCTATCCCATCCTATGCTCTATCCTATCCTATCCTCGATCCTATCCTATCCTCTATCCAATCCTATCCTCTATCCTCTATCCTATCCTATCCTTTATCCTATCCTATCCTCTATCTAATCCTATCCTCTATCCGATCCTATCCTCTATCCTCTCCTATCCTCAGTCTTATCCTATCCTCTATCCCATCCTATCCTCCATCTTATCCTATCCTCGATCCTATCCTATCCTCTATCCAATCCTATCCTCTATCCTATCCTATCCTCTATCCTATCCTATTCCTCTGTCCTATGCTACCCTCTATCCTATCCTATCCTCTATCCTATCATATACTCTATCCTATCCTGTCCTCTATCCTATCCTATCTTCTATATTATCATATCCTCTATCCCATCCTATCCTCCATCCTATCCTATCCTCTATCCTATACTATCCTCTATCCTATCCTATCCTCTATCGTATCCTATCCTCTATCCTATCCTATCCGCTGTCCAATCCTATCCTCTATCCTATTCTAGCCTCTATCCTATCCTATCGTCTAACCTTTCCTATCCTCTATACTCTCCTCTATCGTATCCTATCCTCTATCGTAACCTACCATCTATCCTATCCTATCCTCTATCCCATCCAATCCGCTATCGTATCCCATCCTCTATCCTATGCTATCCTCTATCATATCCTATCCTCTATCCTATCCTATCCTCTATCTCATGCTATCCTCTATTCCATCCTATCCTCTATTCCATCCTATCCTCCATCCTATCCTATCCTCTATCCTATTCTACCCTCTATCCAATCCTATCCTCTATCCTATCCTATCCTCTATCCTATCCTATCCTCTATCCTATCCTATCCTCTATCCTATCCTATCCGCTATCCTATCCTATCCTCTATCCTATCCTATCATTTATCCTATCCGATCCTCTATCCTATCCTATCCTCTATCCTATCCTATCCTCTATCCTATCCTATCCTCTATCCTATCCTATCTTCTATGTTATCATATTCTCTATCCCATCCTATCCTCCATCGTATCCTATCCTCTATCCTATACTATCCTCTATCCTAACCTATCCTCTACCGTATCCTACCATCTATCCTACCATCTGTCCTATCTTCTATCACATCCTATCCACTGTCCTTTCCTACCCTCTATCTTATCCTATCCTCTATCCAATCCTATCCTCTATCCTATCCTATCCTCTATCCTATCCTATCCTCTATCCTATCCTATCCTCTATCCTATCCTATCCTCTATCCTATACTATCATCTATCCTAACCTATCCTCTACCGTATCCTACCATCTATCGTACCATCTGTCCTATCTTCTATCACATCCTATCCACTGTCCTTTCCTACCCTCTATCTTAACCTATCCTCTATCCAATACTATCCTCCATCCTATCCTATCCTCTATCGTATCCTATCCTCTATCCAATCCTATCCTCTATTGTATCCTATCCTTTATCCTATCCTATCCTCTATCCTATTCTATCCTCTATCGTATCCTGTCCTCTATCCTATCCTACCATCTATCCTACCCTATCTTCTATCCTATCCTATTATCTATGCAATCCTACCCTCTATCCTATCCTATCCTCTATCCTATCCCATCCTCTATCGTATCCTATCCTCTATCCTATCCTATTCCTCTATCCTGTGCTACCCTCTATCCTATCCTATACTCTATCCTATCCTATCCTTTATCCTATCCTATCTTCTATCCTATCCTATCCTCTATCCTATCCTATACTCTATCCTATCCTATCCTCTATCCTACCCTATCTTCTATCTTATCATATCCTCTATCCCATCCTATCCTCTATCCTATCCTATTCCTCTATCCTATCCTATTCCTCTATCATATCCTATCCCCTATCCTATCCTATCGTCTATCTTATCGTATCCTCTATCCCATCCTATCCTCCATCCTATCCTATCCTCAATGCTATTCTATCCTGTATCCTATCCTATACTCTACCGTATTCTACCATCTATCCTATCCTATCCTCTATCATATCCTATCGTCTATCCTATCCTATCCTCTATCGTATCCTATCCTCTATCCCATCCTATCCTCTATCCTATCCTATCCTCTATCCCATCCTATCCTCCATCTTATCCTATCCTCGATCCTATCCTATCCTCTATCCAATCCTATCCTCTATCCTATCCTATCCTCTATCCTATCCTATTCCTCTGTCCTATGCTACCCTCTATCCTATCCTATCCTCTATCCTATCCTATACTCTATCCTATCCTATCCTCTATCCTATCCTATCTTCTATCTTATCATATCCTCTATCCCATCCTATCCTCCATCCTATCCTATCCTCTATCCTATCCTATCCTCTATCCTATCCTATCCTCGATCCTATCCTATCCTCTATCCTATCCTATCCTCTATCATATCCTATCCTCTATCCTATCCTATCCACTATCTCATCCTATCATCTAACCTATCCTATCCTCTATCCTCTCCTATCCTCAGTCTTATCCTATCCTCTATCCCATCCTATCCTCTATCCTATTCTATCCTCTATCCTATCCTATTCCTCTGTCCTATGCTGCCCTCTATCCTATCCTATCCTCTATCCTATCCTATACTCTATCCTATCCTGTCCTCTATCCTATCCTATCTTCTATCTTATCATATCCTCTATACCATCCTATCCTCCATCCTATCCTATCCTCTATCCTATTCTAGCCTCTATCCTATCCTATCGTCTAACCTTTCCTATCCTCTATACTCTCCTCTATCGTATCCTATCCTCTATCATAACCTACCATCTATCCTATCCTATCCTCTATCCCATCCTATCCGCTATCGTATCCCATCCTCTATCCTATGCTATCCTCTATCATATCCTATCCTCTATCCTATCCTATCCTCTATCTCATCCTATCCTCTATTCCATCCTATCCTCTATTCCATCCTATCCTCCATCCTATCCTATCCTCTATCCTATTCTACCCTCTATCCAATCCTATCCTCTATCCTATCCTATCCTCTATCCAATACTATCCTCCATCCTATCCTATCCTCTATCGTATCCTATCCTCTATCCAATCCTATCCTCTATTGTATCCTATCCTTTATCCTATCCTATCCTCTATCCTATTCTATCCTCTATCGTATCCTGTCCTCTATCCTATCCTACCATCTATCCTATCCTAACCTCTATCCCATCCTATGCTCTATCCTATCCTATCCTCGATCCTATCCTATCCTCTATCCAATCCTATCCTCTATCCTATCCTATCCTCTATCCTATCCTATCCTCTATCCAATCCTATCCTCTATCCTATCCTATCCTCTATCCTATCCCATCCTCTACCGTATCCTGTCCTCTATCCTATCCTACCATCTATCCTATCCTATCCTCTATCCCATCCTATGCTCTATCCTATCCTATCCTCTATCCTATCCTATTCCTCTATCCTATGCTACCCTCTATCCTATCCTATCCTCTATCCTATCCTATACTCTATCCTGTCCCATCCTCTATCCTATCCTATCTTCTATCTTATCATATCCTCTATCTCATCCTGTCCTCTATCCTATCCTATTCCTCTATCCTATGCTATCCTCTATCCTATCCTATCTTCTATCTTATCATATCCTCTACCCCATCCTATCCTCTATCCTATCCTATTCCTCTATCCTATGCTATCCTCTATCCTATCCTATCCTCTATCCTATCCCATCCTCTATCCTATCCTATACTCTATCCTATCCTATCCTATCCTCTATCCTATCCTATTCCTCTATCCTATTCTTCCCTCTATCCTATCCTCTATCCTATTCTAGGCTCTATCCTATCCTATCGTCTATCCTTTCCTATCCTCTATACTCTCCTCTATCGTATCCTATCCTCTATCCTATCCTATCCTCAATCCTATCCTATCCTCTATCTTATCCTATCCTCTACACCATCCTATCCTCCATCTTATCCTATCCTCTATCCCATCCTATCCTCCATCCTAACCTATCCTCTATCCTATCCCATCCTCTATCGTATCCTATCCTCTATCATATCCTATACTCTATCCTATCCTATCCTCTATCCTATCCTCTATCCTATCCTATCCTCTATCCAATTCTATCCTCTATCCTATCCTATCCTCTATCCTATCCTATCCTATCCTATCCTCTATCCTATCCTATCCTATCCTCTATCCTATCCTATTCCTCTATCCTATGCTACCCTCTATCCTATCATATCCTCTATCCTATCCTATACTCTATCCTATCCCATCCTCTATCCTATCCTACATTCTATCTTATCATATCCTCTATCCCATCCTATCCTCCATCCAATCCTATTCTCTATCCTATCCTCTCCTCTATCCTATCCCATCCTCTATCGTATCCTATCCTCTATCACATCCTATCCTCTATCTTATCCTATCCTCCATCCTATCCTCTCCTCTATCCAATCCTATCCTCTATCCTATCCTATCCTCTATCCTATCCTATCCTATCCTCTATCGTATCCTATCCTCTATCAATCCTATAGTCTATCATATCCTATCCTTAATCCTATCCTATACTCTATCTTATCGTATCCTCTATCCCATCCTATCCTCCATCCTATTATATCCTCCATCCTATCCTATCCTCTATCCAATCCTATCCTCTATCGTATCCTATCCTTTATCCTATCCTATCCTCTATCCTATTCTATCCTCTATCGTGTCCTATCTTCTATCCTATCCTACCAACTATCCTATCCTATCCTCTATCCCATCCTATCCCCTATCCTATCCTATCCTCTATCCTATCCTATCCTCCATCCTATACTAGCCTCTATCCTATCCTATCGTCTATCCTTTCCTATCCTCTATACTCTCCTGTATCGTATCCTATCCTCTATCGTATCCTACCATCTATCCAATCCTATCCTCTATCCTATCCTATCCTCTATCCTATCCTATCCTCTAACATATCCTATCCTCTATCATATCCTATCCTCAAACCTATCCTATCCTGTATCCCATCCTATCCTCCATCTTATCCTATCCTCTATCCCATCCTATCCTCCATCCTAACCTATCCTCTATCCTATCCTATCATTTATCCTATCCTATCCTCTATCCTATACTAGCCTCTATCCTATCCTATCGTCTATCCTTTCCTATCCTCTATACTCTCCTCTATCGTATCCTATCCTCTATCGTATCCTACCATCTATCCAATCCTATCCTCTATCCTATCCTATCCTCTATCCTATCCTATCCTCTATCCTATCCTATCCTCTATCCTATCCTATCCGCTATCCTATCCTATATTCTATCCTATCCTATCTTCTATCTTATCATATCCTCTATCCCATCCTATCCTCCATCCTATCCTATCCTCTATCCTATACTATCCTCTATCCTATCCTATCTTCTATCTTATCATATCCTCTATCCCATCCTATCCTCCATCTTATCCTATCCTCTATCCTAACCTATTCCTCTATCCTATGCTATCCTCTATCCAATCCTATCCCCTATCCTATTCTATCCTCTATCCTGTCCTATCCTCTATCCAATCCTATCCTCTATCCTATTCTATCCTCTATCTTATCCCATCCTCTATCGTATCCTATCCTCTATCCAATCCTATCCTCTATCCTATCCTATCCTCTATCCTATCCCATCCTCTATCGTATCCTATCCTCTATCCTATCCTATTCCTCTATCTTATGCTATCCTGTATCTCATCCTACCCTCTATCCTATCCTATCTTCTATCTTATCATATCACCTATCCCATCCTATCCTCCATCTTATCCTATCCTCTATCCTATACTATCCTCTATCCTATCCTATCCTCTACCGTATCCTATCCTCTATCCAATCCTATCCTCTATCATATCCTATCCTCAATCCTATCCTATCCTCTATCCCATCCAATCCTCCATCCTATCCTATCCTCTATCCCATCCTATATTCCATCCTAACCTATCCTCTATCCTATCCTATCATTTATCCTATCCTATCCTCTATCCTATCCTATCTTCTATCTTATCATATCCTCTACCCCATCCTATCCTCCATCCTATCCTATCCTCTATCGTATACTATCCTCTATCCTATCCTATCCTCTACCGTATCCTACCATCTATCCTGTCCTATCTTCTATCACATCCTATCCTCTGTCCTTTCCTATCCTCTATCTTATCCTATCCTCCATCCTATCCTATCCTCTATCGTATCCTATCCTCTATCCAATCCTATCCTCTATCATATCCTATCCTCAATCCTATCCTATCCTCTATCCCATCCTATCCTCCATCCCATCCTATCCTCCATCCTATCCTATCCTCTATCCAGTCCTATCCTCTATCGTATCGTATCGTTTATCCTATCCTATCCTCTATCCTATTCTATCCTATATCGTATCCTATCCTCTATCGTATCCTACCATCTATCCTATCCTATCGTCTATCCCATCCTATCCTCTATCCTTTCCTATCCTCTATCCAATATTATACTCTATCCTAACCTATTCCTCTATCCTATGCTATCCTCTATCCTATTCTATCCTCTAACTTATCGTATCCTCTATCCCATCCTATCCTCCATCCTATCCTATCCTCTATCCTATCCTATCCTCTATCTTCTCCTATCCTCTATCCCATCCTATCCTCCATCCTATCTTGTCCTCTATAGTATACTATCCTCTATCCTATCCTATCACCTATCCTATCCTATCATTTATCCTATCGTATCCTCTATCGTATCCTACCATCTATCCTATCCTATCCTCTATCCCATCCTATCCTCTATCCTATCCTATCCTCTATCCTATCCTATCCTCTATCCAATCCTATACTCTATCCTATCTTATTCCTCTATCCTATGCTATCCTCTATCCTATCCTATCCTCTATCCTATCCTATCCTCTACCGTATCCTACCATCTATCCTGTCCTATCTTCTATCAAATCCTATCCTCTGTCCTTTCCTATCCTCTATCTTATCCTATCCTCCATCCTATCCTATCCTCTATCGTATCCTATCCTCTATCCAATCCTATCCTCTATCCTATCCTATCCTCTATCCTATCCTATCCTATCCTCTATCGTATCCTATCCTCTATCCAATCCTATCCTCTATCATATCCTATCCTCAATCCTATCCTACCCTCTATCCAATCCTATCCTCTATCCTATCCTATCCTCTATCCTATCCCATCCTCTATCGTATCCTATCCTCTATCCAATCCTATCCTCTATCCTATCCTATCCTCTATCCTATCCCATCCTCTATCGTATCCTATCCTCTATCCTATCCTATCCTCTATCCAATCCTATCCTCTATCCTATCCTATCCTCTATCCTATCCTATCCTATCCTCTATCGTATCCTATCCTCTATCAATCCTATAGTCTATCATATCCTATCCTCAATCCTATCCTATACTCTATCTTATCGTATCCTCTATCCCATCCTATCCTCCATCCTATTATATCCTCCATCCTATCCTATCCTCTATCCAATCCTATCCTCTATCGTATCCTATCCTTTATCCTATCCTATCCACTATCCTATTCTATCCTCTATCGTGTCCTATCTTCTATCCTATCCTACCAACTATCCTATCCTATCCTCTATCCCATCCGATCCCCTATCCTATCCTATCCTCTATCCTATCCTATCCTCTATCCTATACTAGCCTCTATCCTATCCTATCGTCTATCCTTTCCCATCCTCTATACTCTCCTCTATCGTATCCTATCCTCTATCGTATCCTACCATCTATCCAATCCTATCCTCTATCCTATCCTATCCTCTATCCTATCCTATCCTCTATCATATCCTATCCTCTATCATATCCTATCCTCAAACCTATCCTATCCTGTATCCCATCCTATCCTCCATCATATCCTATCCTCTATCCCATCCTATCCTCCATCCTAACCTATCCTCTATCCTATCCTATCATTTATCCTATCCTATCCTGTATCCTATACTAGCCTCTATCCTATCCTATCCTCTATCCAATCCTATACTCTATCCTATCTTATTCCTCTATCCTATGCTATCCTCTATCCTATCCTATCCTCTATCCTATCCTATCCTCTACCGTATCCTACCATCTATCCTGTCCTATCTTCTATCAAATCCTATCCTCTGTCCTTTCCTATCCTCTATCTTATCCTATCCTCCATCCTATCCTATCCTCTATCGTATCCTATCCTCTATCCAATCCTATCCTCTATCCTATCCTATCCTCTATCCTATCCTATCCTATCCTCTATCGTATCCTATCCTCTATCCAATCCTATCCTCTATCATATCCTATCCTCAATCCTATCCTATCCTCTATCCAATCCTATCCTCTATCCTATCCTATCCTCTATCCTATCCCATCCTCTATCGTATCCTATCCTCTATCCAATCCTATCCTCTATCCTATCCTATCCTCTATCGTATCCCATCCTCTATCGTATCCTATCCTCTATCCTATCCTATCCTCTATCCAATCCTATCCTCTATCCTATCCTATCCTCTATCCTATCCTATCCTATCCTCTATCGTATCCTATCCTCTATCAATCCTATAGTCTATCATATCCTATCCTCAATCCTATCCTATACTCTATCTTATCGTATCCTCTATCCCATCCTATCCTCCATCCTATTATATCCTCCATCCTATCCTATCCTCTATCCAATCCTATCCTCTATCGTATCCTATCCTTTATCCTATCCTATCCACTATCCTATTCTATCCTCTATCGTATCCTATCCTCTATCGTATCCTACCATCTATCCAATCCTATCCTCTATCCTATCCTATCCTCTATCCTATCCTATCCTCTATCATATCCTATCCTCTATCATATCCTATACTCAAACCTATCCTATCCTGTATCCCATCCTATCCTCCATCATATCCTATCCTCTATCCCATCCTATCCTCCATCCTAACCTATCCTGTATCCTATCCTATCATTTATCCTATCCTATCCTGTATCCTATACTAGCCTCTATCCTATCCTATCGTCTATCCTTTCCTATCCTCTATACTCTCCTCTATCGTATCCTATCCTCTATCGTATCCTACCATCTATCCAATCCTATCCTCTATCCTATCCTATCCTCTATCCTATCCTATCCTCTATCCTATCCTATCCTCTATCCTATCCTATCCGCTATCCTATCCTATATTCTATCCTATCCTATCTTCTATCTTATCATATCCTCTATCCCATCCTATCCGCCATCCTATCCTATCCTCTATCCTATACTATCCTCTATCCTATCCTATCTTCTATCTTATCATATCCTCTATCCCATCCTATCCTCCATCTTATCCTATCCTCTATCCTATACTATCCTCTATCCTATCCTATCCTCTACCGTATCCTATCCTCTATCCAATACTATCCTCTATCATATCCTGTCCTCAATCCGATCCTATCCTCTATCCCATCCAATCCTCCATCCTATCCTATCCTCTATCCCATCCTATCCTCCATCCTAACCTATCCTCTATCCTATCCTATCATTTATCCTATCCTATCCTCTATCCTATCCTATCTTCTATCTTATCATATCCTCTACCCCATCCTATCCTCCATCCTATCCTATCCTCTATCGTATACTATCCTCTATCCTATCCTATCCTCTACCGTATCCTACCATCTATCCTGTCCTATCTTCTATCACATCCTATCCTCTGTCCTTTCCTATCCTCTATCTTATCCTATCCTCCATCCTATCCTATCCTCTATCGTATCCTATCCTCAATCCAATCCTATCCTCTATCATATCCTATCCTCTATCCTATCCTATCCTCTATCCAATCCTATACTCTATCCTATCTTATTCCTCTATCCTATTCTATCCTCTAACTTATCGTATCCTCTATCCCATCCTATCCTCCATCCTATCCTATCCTCTATCCTATCCTATCCTCTATCTTCTCCTATCCTCTATCCCATCCTATCCTCCATCCTATCTTGTCCTCTATAGTATACTATCCTCTATCCTATCCTATCACCTATCCTATCCTATCATTTATCCTATCGTATCCTCTATCGTATCCTACCATCTATCCTATCCTATCCTCTATCCCATCCTATCCTCTATCCTATCCTATCCTCTATCCTATCCTATCCTCTATCCAATCCTATACTCTATCCTATCTTATTCCTCTATCCTATGCTATCCTCTATCCTATCCTATCCTCTATCCTATCCTATCCTCTACCGTATCCTACCATCTATCCTGTCCTATCTTCTATCAAATCCTATCCTCTGTCCTTTCCTATCCTCTATCTTATCCTATCCTCCATCCTATCCTATCCTCTATCGTATCCTATCCTCTATCCAATCCTATCCTCTATCCTATCCTATCCTCTATCCTATCCTATCCTATCCTCTATCGTATCCTATCCTCTATCCAATCCTATCCTCTATCATATCCTATCCTCAATCCTATCCTACCCTCTATCCAATCCTATCCTCTATCCTATCCTATCCTCTATCCTATCCCATCCTCTATCGTATCCTATCCTCTATCCAATCCTATCCTCTATCCTATCCTATCCTCTATCCTATCCCATCCTCTATCGTATCCTATCCTCTATCCTATCCTATCCTCTATCCAATCCTATCCTCTATCCTATCCTATCCTCTATCCTATCCTATCCTATCCTCTATCGTATCCTATCCTCTATCAATCCTATAGTCTATCATATCCTATCCTCAATCCTATCCTATACTCTATCTTATCGTATCCTCTATCCCATCCTATCCTCCATCCTATTATATCCTCCATCCTATCCTATCCTCTATCCAATCCTATCCTCTATCGTATCCTATCCTTTATCCTATCCTATCCACTATCCTATTCTATCCTCTATCGTGTCCTATCTTCTATCCTATCCTACCAACTATCCTATCCTATCCTCTATCCCATCCGATCCCCTATCCTATCCTATCCTCTATCCTATCCTATCCTCTATCCTATACTAGCCTCTATCCTATCCTATCGTCTATCCTTTCCCATCCTCTATACTCTCCTCTATCGTATCCTATCCTCTATCGTATCCTACCATCTATCCAATCCTATCCTCTATCCTATCCTATCCTCTATCCTATCCTATCCTCTATCATATCCTATCCTCTATCATATCCTATCCTCAAACCTATCCTATCCTGTATCCCATCCTATCCTCCATCATATCCTATCCTCTATCCCATCCTATCCTCCATCCTAACCTATCCTCTATCCTATCCTATCATTTATCCTATCCTATCCTGTATCCTATACTAGCCTCTATCCTATCCTATCCTCTATCCAATCCTATACTCTATCCTATCTTATTCCTCTATCCTATGCTATCCTCTATCCTATCCTATCCTCTATCCTATCCTATCCTCTACCGTATCCTACCATCTATCCTGTCCTATCTTCTATCAAATCCTATCCTCTGTCCTTTCCTATCCTCTATCTTATCCTATCCTCCATCCTATCCTATCCTCTATCGTATCCTATCCTCTATCCAATCCTATCCTCTATCCTATCCTATCCTCTATCCTATCCTATCCTATCCTCTATCGTATCCTATCCTCTATCCAATCCTATCCTCTATCATATCCTATCCTCAATCCTATCCTATCCTCTATCCAATCCTATCCTCTATCCTATCCTATCCTCTATCCTATCCCATCCTCTATCGTATCCTATCCTCTATCCAATCCTATCCTCTATCCTATCCTATCCTCTATCGTATCCCATCCTCTATCGTATCCTATCCTCTATCCTATCCTATCCTCTATCCAATCCTATCCTCTATCCTATCCTATCCTCTATCCTATCCTATCCTATCCTCTATCGTATCCTATCCTCTATCAATCCTATAGTCTATCATATCCTATCCTCAATCCTATCCTATACTCTATCTTATCGTATCCTCTATCCCATCCTATCCTCCATCCTATTATATCCTCCATCCTATCCTATCCTCTATCCAATCCTATCCTCTATCGTATCCTATCCTTTATCCTATCCTATCCACTATCCTATTCTATCCTCTATCGTATCCTATCCTCTATCGTATCCTACCATCTATCCAATCCTATCCTCTATCCTATCCTATCCTCTATCCTATCCTATCCTCTATCATATCCTATCCTCTATCATATCCTATACTCAAACCTATCCTATCCTGTATCCCATCCTATCCTCCATCATATCCTATCCTCTATCCCATCCTATCCTCCATCCTAACCTATCCTGTATCCTATCCTATCATTTATCCTATCCTATCCTGTATCCTATACTAGCCTCTATCCTATCCTATCGTCTATCCTTTCCTATCCTCTATACTCTCCTCTATCGTATCCTATCCTCTATCGTATCCTACCATCTATCCAATCCTATCCTCTATCCTATCCTATCCTCTATCCTATCCTATCCTCTATCCTATCCTATCCTCTATCCTATCCTATCCGCTATCCTATCCTATATTCTATCCTATCCTATCTTCTATCTTATCATATCCTCTATCCCATCCTATCCGCCATCCTATCCTATCCTCTATCCTATACTATCCTCTATCCTATCCTATCTTCTATCTTATCATATCCTCTATCCCATCCTATCCTCCATCTTATCCTATCCTCTATCCTATACTATCCTCTATCCTATCCTATCCTCTACCGTATCCTATCCTCTATCCAATACTATCCTCTATCATATCCTGTCCTCAATCCGATCCTATCCTCTATCCCATCCAATCCTCCATCCTATCCTATCCTCTATCCCATCCTATCCTCCATCCTAACCTATCCTCTATCCTATCCTATCATTTATCCTATCCTATCCTCTATCCTATCCTATCTTCTATCTTATCATATCCTCTACCCCATCCTATCCTCCATCCTATCCTATCCTCTATCGTATACTATCCTCTATCCTATCCTATCCTCTACCGTATCCTACCATCTATCCTGTCCTATCTTCTATCACATCCTATCCTCTGTCCTTTCCTATCCTCTATCTTATCCTATCCTCCATCCTATCCTATCCTCTATCGTATCCTATCCTCAATCCAATCCTATCCTCTATCATATCCTATCCTCTATCCTATCCTATCCTCTATCCAATCCTATACTCTATCCTATCTTATTCCTCTATCCTATGCTATCCTCTATCCTATCCTATCCTCTATCGTATCCTATCCTCTATCCAATCCTATCCTCTATCATATCCTATCCTCAATCCTATCCTATCCTCTATCCAATCCTATCCTCTATCCTATCCTATCCTCTATCCTATCCCATCCTCTATCGTATCCTATCCTCTATCCAATCCTATCCTCTATTCTATCCTATCCTCTATCCTATCCCATCCTCTATCGTATCCTATCCTCTATCCAATCCTATTCCTCTATCTTATGCTATCCTGTATCTCATCCTACCCTCTATCCTATCCTATCTTCTATCTTATCATATCCTCTATCCCATCCTATCCTCCATCTTATCCTATCCTCTATCCTATACTATCCTCTATCCTATCCTATCCTCTACCGTATCCTATCCTCTATCCAATCCTATCCTCTATCATATCCTATCCTCAATCCTATCCTATCCTCTATCCCATCCTATCCTCCATCTTATCCTATCCTCTATCCCATCCTATCCTCCGTCCTAACCTATCCTCTATCCTATCCTATCATTTATCCTATCCTATCCTCTATCCTATCCTATCTTCTATCTTATCATATCCTCTACTCCATCCTATCCTCCATCCTATCCTATCCTCTATCGTATACTATCCTCTATCCCATCCTATCCGCTATCGTATCCCATCCTCCATCCTATCCTATCCTCTATCCTATCCTATCCTCCATCCTATCCTATCATTTATCCTATCCGATCCTCTATCCTATCCTATCCTCTATCCTATCCTATCCGCCATCCTATCCTATCCTCTATCCTATCCTATCATTTATCCTATCCGATCCTCTATCCTATCCTATCCTATCCTCTACCGTATCCTACCATCTATCCTATCCTATCCTCTATCCCATCTTATCCTCTATCCTATCCTATACTCTATTCGATCCTATCCTCTATCCAATCCTATACTCTATCCTATCCTATTCCTCTATCCTATGCTATCCTCTATCCCATTCTATCCTCTAAGTTATCGTATCCTCTATCCCATCCTATCCTCCATCCTATCCTATCCTCTTTCCTATCCTATCCTCTATCTTATCCTATCCTCTATCCCATCCTATCCTCCATCCTATCTTGTCCTCTATAGTATACTATCTTCTATCCTATCCTATCCTCTATCGTATCCTACCATCTATCCTATCCTATCCTCTATCCCATCCTATCCTCTATCCTATTCTAGCCTCTATCCTATCCTATCGTCTATCCTTTCCTATCCTCTATACTCTCCTGTATCGTATCCTATCCTCTATCGTATCCTACCATCTATCCTATCCTATCCTCTATCCCATCCTATCCTCTATCGTATCCTATCCTCTATCCTATCCTATCCTCTATCCAATCCTATACTCTATCCTATCCTATCCTCTATCTCATCCTATCCTCTATTCCATCCTATCCACTATTCCATCCTATCCTCCATCCTATCCTATCCTCTATCCTATCCTATCCTCTATCCTATCCTATCATTTATCCTATCCGATCCTCTATCCTATCCCATCCTCCATCCTATCCTATCCTCTATCCCATCCTATCCGCTATTGTATCCCATCCTCTTTCCTATCCTATCCTCTATCATATCCTATCCTCTATCCTATCCTATCCTCTATGTCATCCTATCCTCTATTCCATCCTATCCACTATTCCATCCTATCCTCCATCCTATCCTATCCTCTATCCTATCCTATCCTCTATCCTATCCTATCCTCTATCCAATCCTATACTCTATCCTATCCTATTCCTCTATCCTTTGCTATCCTCTATCCTATCCTATCCTCTATCCTATCCTATCCACTATCCTATCCTATCCGCTATCCTATCCTATCATTTATCCTATCCTATCCTCTATCGCATCCTGCCATATATCCGATACTATTCTCTATCCTATCCTATCCGCTGTCCAATCCTATCCTCTATCGTATTCTAGCCTCTATCCTATCCTATCGTCTATCCTTCCCCATCCTCTATACTCTCCTCTATCTTATCCTATCCTCTATCGTATCCTACCATCTATCCTATCCTATCCTCTATCCCATCGTATCCGCTATTGTATCCCATCCTCTTTCCTATCCTATCCTCTATCATATCCTATCCTCTATCCTATCCTATCCTCTATCTCATCCTATCCTCTATTCCATCCTATCCACTATTCCATCCTATCCTCCATCCTATCCTATCCTCTATCCTATCCTATCCTCTATCCTATCCTATCATTTATCCTATCCGATCCTTTATCCTATCCCATCCTCCATCCTATCCTATCCTCTATCCTATACTAGCCTCTATCCTATCATATCGTCTATCCTTTCCTATCCTCTATACTCTCCTCTATCGTATCCTATCCTCTATCCTATCCTATCCACTATCCTATCCTATCCGCTATCCTATCCTATCATTTATCCTATCCTATCCTCTATCGCATCCTGCCATATATCCGATTCTATTCTCTATCCTATCCTATCCGCTGTCCAATCCTATCCTCTATCCTATTCTAGCCTCTATCCTATCCTATCGTCTATCCTTTCCCATCCTCTATACTCTCCTCTATCTTATCCTATCCTCTATCGTATCCTACCATCTATCCTATCCTATCCTCTATCCCATCCTATCCGCTATTGTATCCCATCCTCTTTCCTATCCTATCCTCTATCATATCCTATCCTCTATCCTATGCTATCCTCTATCTCATCCTATCCTCTATTCCATCCTATCCACTATTCCATCCTATCCTCCATCCTATCCTATCCTCTATCCTATCCTATCCTCTATCCTATCCTATCTTCTATCCAATCCTATACTCTATCCTATCCTATTCCTCTATCCTTTGCTATCCTCTATCCTATCCTATCCTCTATCCTATCCTATCCTCTATCCTATCCTATCCACTATCCTATCCTATCCGTTATCCTATCCTATCATTTATCCTATCCTACCCTCTATCGCATCCTGCCATATATCCGATACTATTCTCTATCCTATCCTATCCGCTGTCCAATCCTATCCTCTATATTATTCTAGCCTCTATCCTATCCTATCGTCTATCCTTCCCCATCCTCTATACTCTCCTCTATCTTATCCTATCCTCTATCGTATCCTACCATCTATCCTATCCTATCCTCTATCCCATCCTATCCGCTATTGTATCCCATCCTCTTTCCTATCCTATCCTCTATCATATCCTATCCTCTATCCTATCCTATCCTCTATCTCATCCTATCCTCTATTCCATCCTATCCACTATTCCATCCTATCCTCCATCCTATCCTATCCTCTATCCTATCCTATCCTCTATCCTATCCTATCATTTATCCTATCCGATCCTCTATCCAATCCTATCCTCTATCCTATTCTATCCTCTATCCTATCCCATCCTCTATCGTATCCTATCCTCTATCCAATCCTATCCTCTATCCTATCCTATCCTCTATCCTATCCCATCCTCTATCGTATCCTATCCTCTATCCTATCCTATTCCTCTATCTTATGCTATCCTGTATCTCATCCTACCCTCTATCCTATCCTATCTTCTATCTTATCATATCATCTATCCCATCCTATCCTCCATCTTATCCTATCCTCTATCCTATACTATCCTCTATCCTATCCTATCCTCTACCGTATCCTATCCTCTATCCAATCCTATCCTCTATCATATCCTATCCTCAATCCTATCCTATCCTCTATCCCATTCAATCCTCCATCCTATCCTATCCTCTATCCCATCCTATCCTCCATCCTAACCTATCCTCTATCCTATCCTATCATTTATCCTATCCTATCCTCTATCCTATCCTATCTTCTATCTTATCATATCCTCTACCCCATCCTATCCTCCATCCTATCCTATCCTCTATCGTATACTATCCTCTATCCTATCCTATCCTCTACCGTATCCTACCATCTATCCTGTCCTATCTTCTATCACATCCTATCCTCTGTCCTTTCCTATCCTCTATCTTATCCTATCCTCCATCCTATCCTATCCTCTATCGTATCCTATCCTCTATCCAATTATATCCTCTATCATATCCTATCCTCTATCCTATCCTATCCTCTATCCAATCCTATACTCTATCCTATCTTATTCCTCTATCCTATGCTATCCTCTATCCTATCCTATCCTCTATCCTATCCTATCCTCTATCCTATCCTATCCTCTATCCTATCCTATCCTCTACCGTATCCTACCATCTATCCTGTCCTATCTTCTATCACATCCTATCCTATGTCCTTTCCTATCCTCTATCTTATCCTATCCTCCATCCTATCCTATCCTCTATCGTATCCTATCCTCTATCCAATCCTATCCTCTATCCTATCCTATCCTCTATCCTATCCTATCCTCTATCCTATCCTATCCTATCCTCTATCGTATCCTATCCTCTATCCAATCCTATCCTCTATCATATCCTATCCTCAATCCTATCCTATCCTCTATCCAATCCTATCCTCTATCCTATCCTATCCTCTATCCTATCCCATCCTCTATCGTATCCTATCCTCTATCCAATCCTATCCTCTATCCTATCCTATCCTCTATCCTATCCCATCCTCTATCGTATCCTATCCTCTATCCAATCCTATTCCTCTATCTTATGCTATCCTGTATCTCATCCTACCCTCTATCCTATCCTATCTTCTATCTTATCATATCCTCTATCCCATCCTATCCTCCATCTTATCCTATCCTCTATCCTATACTATCCTCTATCCTATCCTATCCTCAATCCTATCCTATCCTCTATCCCATCCTATCCTCCATCTTATCCTATCCTCTATCCCATCCTATCCTCCATCCTAACCTATCCTCTATCCTATCCTATCATTTATCCTATCCTATCCTCTATCCTATCCTATCTTCTATCTTATCATATCCTCTACTCCATCCTATCCTCCATCCTATCCTATCCTCTATCGTATACTATCCTCTATCCCATCCTATCCGCTATCGTATCCCATCCTCCATCCTATCCTATCCTCTATCCTATCCTATCCTCCATCCTATCCTATCATTTATCCTATCCGATCCTCTATCCTATCCTATCCTCTATCCTATCCTATCCGCCATCCTATCCTATCCTCTATCCTATCCTATCATTTATCCTATCCGATCCTCTATCCTATCCTATCCTATCCTCTACCGTATCCTACCATCTATCCTATCCTATCCTCTATCCCATCTTATCCTCTATCCTATCCTATACTCTATTCGATCCTATCCTCTATCCAATCCTATACTCTATCCTATCCTATTCCTCTATCCTATGCTATCCTCTATCCCATTCTATCCTCTAAGTTATCGTATCCTCTATCCCATCCTATCCTCCATCCTATCCTATCCTCTTTCCTATCCTATCCTCTATCTTATCCTATCCTCTATCCCATCCTATCCTCCATCCTATCTTGTCCTCTATAGTATACTATCTTCTATCCTATCCTATCCTCTATCGTATCCTACCATCTATCCTATCCTATCCTCTATCCCATCCTATCCTCTATCCTATTCTAGCCTCTATCCTATCCTATCGTCTATCCTTTCCTATCCTCTATACTCTCCTGTATCGTATCCTATCCTCTATCGTATCCTACCATCTATCCTATCCTATCCTCTATCCCATCCTATCCTCTATCGTATCCTATCCTCTATCCTATCCTATCCTCTATCCAATCCTATACTCTATCCTATCCTATCCTCTATCTCATCCTATCCTCTATTCCATCCTATCCACTATTCCATCCTATCCTCCATCCTATCCTATCCTCTATCCTATCCTATCCTCTATCCTATCCTATCATTTATCCTATCCGATCCTCTATCCTATCCCATCCTCCATCCTATCCTATCCTCTATCCCATCCTATCCGCTATTGTATCCCATCCTCTTTCCTATCCTATCCTCTATCATATCCTATCCTCTATCCTATCCTATCCTCTATGTCATCCTATCCTCTATTCCATCCTATCCACTATTCCATCCTATCCTCCATCCTATCCTATCCTCTATCCTATCCTATCCTCTATCCTATCCTATCCTCTATCCAATCCTATACTCTATCCTATCCTATTCCTCTATCCTTTGCTATCCTCTATCCTATCCTATCCTCTATCCTATCCTATCCACTATCCTATCCTATCCGCTATCCTATCCTATCATTTATCCTATCCTATCCTCTATCGCATCCTGCCATATATCCGATACTATTCTCTATCCTATCCTATCCGCTGTCCAATCCTATCCTCTATCGTATTCTAGCCTCTATCCTATCCTATCGTCTATCCTTCCCCATCCTATATACTCTCCTCTATCTTATCCTATCCTCTATCGTATCCTACCATCTATCCTATCCTATCCTCTATCCCATCGTATCCGCTATTGTATCCCATCCTCTTTCCTATCCTATCCTCTATCATATCCTATCCTCTATCCTATCCTATCCTCTATCTCATCCTATCCTCTATTCCATCCTATCCACTATTCCATCCTATCCTCCATCCTATCCTATCCTCTATCCTATCCTATCCTCTATCCTATCCTATCATTTATCCTATCCGATCCTTTATCCTATCCCATCCTCCATCCTATCCTATCCTCTATCCTATACTAGCCTCTATCCTATCATATCGTCTATCCTTTCCTATCCTCTATACTCTCCTCTATCGTATCCTATCCTCTATCCTATCCTATCCACTATCCTATCCTATCCGCTATCCTATCCTATCATTTATCCTATCCTATCCTCTATCGCATCCTGCCATATATCCGATTCTATTCTCTATCCTATCCTATCCGCTGTCCAATCCTATCCTCTATCCTATTCTAGCCTCTATCCTATCCTATCGTCTATCCTTTCCCATCCTCTATACTCTCCTCTATCTTATCCTATCCTCTATCGTATCCTACCATCTATCCTATCCTATCCTCTATCCCATCCTATCCGCTATTGTATCCCATCCTCTTTCCTATCCTATCCTCTATCATATCCTATCCTCTATCCTATCCTATCCTCTATCTCATCCTATCCTCTATTCCATCCTATCCACTATTCCATCCTATCCTCCATCCTATCCTATCCTCTATCCTATCCTATCCTCTATCCTATCCTATCATTTATCCTATCCGATCCTTTATCCTATCCCATCCTCCATCCTATCCTATCCTCTATCCTATACTAGCCTCTATCCTATCATATCGTCTATCCTTTCCTATCCTCTATACTCTCCTCTATCGTATCCTATCCTCTATCCTATCCTATCCACTATCCTATCCTATCCGCTATCCTATCCTATCATTTATCCTATCCTGTCCTCTATCGCATCCTGCCATATATCCGATTCTATTCTCTATCCTATCCTATCCGCTGTCCAATCCTATACTCTATCCTATTCTAGCCTCTATCCCATCCTATCGTCTATCCTTTCCCATCCTCTATACTCTCCTCTATCTTATCCTATCCTCTATCGTATCCTACCATCTATCCTATCCTATCCTCTATCCCATCCTATCCGCTATTGTATCCCATCCTCTTTCCTATCCTATCCTCTATCATATCCTATCCTCTATCCTATCCTATCCTCTATCTCATCCTATCCTCTATTCCATCCTATCCACTATTCCATCCTATCCTCCATCCTATCCTATCCTCTATCCTATCCTATCCTCTATCCTATCCTATCCTCTATCCAATCCTATACTCTATCCTATCCTATTCCTCTATCCTTTGCTATCCTCTATCCTATGCTATCCTCTATCCTATCCTATCCACTATCCTATCCTATCCGCTATCCTATCCTATCATTTATCCTATCCTATCCACTATCGCATCCTGCCATATATCCGATACTATTCTCTATCCTATCCTATCCGCTGTCCAATCCTATCCTCTATCCTATTCTAGCCTCTATCCTATCCTATCGTCTATCCTTTCCCATCCTCTATACTCTCCTCTATCTTATCCTATCCTCTATCGTATCCTACCATCTATCCTATCCTATCCTCTATCCCATCCTATCCGCTATTGTATCCCATCCTCTTTCCTATCCTATCCTCTATCATATCCTATCCTCTATCCTATCCTATCCTCTATCTCATCCTATCCTCTATTCCATCCTATCCACTATTCCATCCTATCCTCCATCCTATCCTATCCTCTATCCTATCCTATTCCTCTATCCTATCCTATCCTCTATCCAATCCTATACTCTATCCTTTGCTATCCTCTATCCTATCCTATCCTCTATCCTATCCTATCCACTATCCTATCCTATCCGCTATCCTATCCTATCATTTATCCTATCCTATCCTCTATCGCATCCTGCCATATATCCGATACTATTCTCTATCCTATCCTATCCGCTGTCCAATCCTATCCTCTATCCTATTCTAGCCTCTATCCTATCCTATCGTCTATCCTTTCCCATCCTCTATACTCTCCTCTATCTTATCCTATCCTCTATCGTATCCTACCATCTATCCTATCCTATCCTCTATCCCATCCTATCCGCTATTGTATCCCATCCTCTTTCCTATCCTATCCTCTATCATATCCTATCCTCTATCCTATCCTATCCTCTATCTCATCCTATCCTCTATTCCATCCTATCCACTATTCCATCCTATCCTCCATCCTATCCTATCCTCTATCCTATCCTATCCTCTATCCTATCCTATCATTTATCCTATCCGATCCTCTATCCTATCCCATCCTCCATCCAATCCTACCCTCTATCGTATCCTATCCTCTATCCAATCCTATCCTCTATCCTATCCTATCCTCTATCCTATCCCATTCTCTATCGTATCCTATCCTCTATCCTATCCAATTCCTCTATCCTATGCTATCCTCTATCCCATCCTATCCTCTATCCTATCCTATCTTCTATCTTATCATATCCTCTATCCCATGCTATCCTCCATCTTATCCTATCCTCTATCCTTTCCTATCCACTATCCTATCCTATCCGCTATCCTATCCTATCAGTTATCATATCCTATCCTCTATCGCATCCTGCCATATATCCGATACTATTCTCTATCCTATCCTATCCGCTGTCCAATCCTATCCTCTATCCTATTCTAGCCTCTATCCTATCCTATCGTCTATCCTTTCCTATCCTCTATACTCTCCTCTATCGAATCCTATCCTCTATCGTATCCTACCATCTATCCAATCCTATCCTCTACCGTATCCTACCATCTATCCTATCCTGTCTTCCATCACATCCTATCCTCAGTCCTATCCTATCTTCCATCTTATCCTATCCTCTATCCAATACTATCCTCCATCCTATCCTATCCTCTATCGTATCCTATCCTCTATCCAATCCTATCCTCTATCATATCCTATCCTCAATCCTATCCTATCCTCTATCTTATCGTATCCTCTATCGTATCCTATCCTTTATCCTATTATATCCTCTATCCTATTCTATCCTATATCGTATCCTATCCTCTATCGTATCCTACCATCTATCCTATCCTATCCTCTATCCCATCCTATCCTCTATCCTATCCTATCCTCTATTCTATCCTATCCTCTATCCAATCCTATACTCTATCCTATCCTATTCTTCTATTCTATGCTATCCTCTATCCTATTCTATCCTCCATCCTATCCTATCCTCTATCCTATACTATCCTCTATCCTATCCTATCCTCTATCCTTTCCTATCCACTATCCTATCCTATCCGCTATCCTATCCTATCATTTATCCTATCCTATCCTCTATCGCATCCTGCCATATATCCGATACTATTCTCTATCCTATCCTATCCGCTGTCCAATCCTATCCTCTATCCTATTCTAGCCTCTATCCTATCCTATCGTCTATCCTTTCCTATCCTCTATACTCTCCTCTATCGTATCCTATCCTCTATCGTATCCTACCATCTATCCAATCCTATCCTCTACCGTATCCTACCATCTATCCTATCCTATCTTCCATCACATCCTATCCTCAGTCCTATCCTATCTTCCATCTTATCCTATCCTCTATCCAATACTATCCTCCATCCTATCCTATTCTCTATCGTATCCTATCCTCTATCCAATTTTATCCTCTATCATATCCTATCCTCAATCCTATCCTATCCTCTATCTTATCGTATCCTCTATCGTATCCTATCCGTTATCCTATCCTATCCTCTATCCTATTCTATCCTATATCGTATCCTATCCTCTATCGTATCCTACCATCTATCCTATCCTATCCTCTATCCCATCCTATCCTCTATCCTATCCTATCCTCTATTCTATCCTATCCTCTATCCAATCCTATACTCTATCCTATCCTATTCCTCTATCCTATGCTATCCTCTATCCTATTCTATCCTCCATCCTATCCTATCCTCTATCCTATACTATCCTCTATCCTATCCTATCCTCTATCCTTTCCTATCCACTATCCTATCCTATCCGCTATCCTATCCTATCATTTATCCTATCCTATCCTCTATCGCATCCTGCCATATATCCGATACTATTCTCTATCCTATCCTATCCGCTGTCCAATCCTATCCTCTATCCTATTCTAGCCTCTATCCTATCCTATCGTCTATCCTTTCCTATCCTCTATACTCTCCTCTATCGTATCCTATCCTCTATCGTATCCTACCATCTATCCAATCCTATGCTCTACCGTATCCTACCATCTATCCTATCCTATCTTCCATCACATCCTATCCTCAGTCCTATCCTATCTTCCATCTTATCCTATCCTCTATCCAATACTATCCTCCATCCTATCCTACCCTCTATCGTATCCTATCCTCTATCCAATCCTATCCTCTATCATATCCTATCCTCAATCCTATCCTATCCTCTATCTTATCGTATCCTCTATCCCATCCTATCCTCCATCCAATTATATCCTCCATCCTATCCTATCCTCTATCCAATCCTATCCTCTATCGTATCCTATCCTTTATCCTATCCTATACTCTATCCTATTCTATCCTCTATCGTATCCTATCCTCTATCCTATCCTACCAACTATCCTATCCTATCCTCTATCCTATCCTATCCTCTACCCTATCCCATCCTCTATCGTATCCTATCCTCTATCCAATCCTATCCTCTATCCTATCCTATCCTCTATCCTATCCCATCCTCTATCGTATCCTATCCTCTATCCTATCCTATTCCTCTATCCTATGCTATCCTCTATCTTATCCTATCCTCTATCCCATCCTATCCTCCATCCTACCCAACCTCTATCGTATCCTATCCTGTATCCTATCCTATCCTCTATCATATCCTACACTCTATCCTATCCTATCGTCTATCCTATCCTATCCTCTATCCTATCCTCTCAGCTATCCTATCCTATCCTCTATCGTATCCTACCATCTATCCTATCCTATCCTCTATCCCATCCTATCCTCTATCCCATCCTATCCTCTATCCTATCCCATCCTCTATCCTATCCTATCCTCTATCATATCCTATCCTCTATCCTATCCTATCCTCTATCGCATCCTATCCTCTATCCTATCCTATCCTCTATCATATCCTATCCTCTATCCTATCCTATCCTCTATCCCATCCTATCCTCTATCCCATCCTATCCTCTATCCTATCCCATCCTCTATCCTATCCTATCCTCTATTATATCCTATCCTCTATCCTATCCTATCCTCTATCGTATCCTATCCTCTATCATATCCTATTCCTCTATCCTATCCTATCCTCCATCCTACCCTATCCTCTATGCTATTCTATCCTCTATCCCATCCTATACTCTACCGTATTCTACCATCAATCCTATCCTATCCTCTATCTTACGTATCCTCTATCCCATCCTATCCACCATCCAATTATATCCTCCATCCTATCCTATCCTCTATCCAATCCTACCCTCTATCGTATCCTATCCTCTATCCTATTCTATCCTCTATCGTATCCCATCCTCAATCCTATCCTACCAACTATCCTATCCTATCCTCTATCCTATCCTATCCTCTATCCTACCCCATCCTCTATCGTATCCTATCCTCTATCCAATCCTATCCTCTATCGTATCCTATCCTCTATCCAATCCTATCCTCTATCCTATCCTATCCTCTATCTCATCCTATCCTCTATTCCATCCTATCCTCCATCCTATCCTATCCTCTATCCTATTCTACCCTCTATCCAATCCTATCCTCTATCCTATCCTATCCTATATCCTATCCTATCCTCTATCCTTTCCCATCCTCTATCCTATCCTATCCTCTATCATATCCTATCCTCTATCCTATCCTATCCTATCCTCTATCATATCCTATCCTCTATCCTATCCTATCCTCTATGCTATTCTATCCTGTATCCTATCCTATACTCTACCGTATTCTACCATCTATCCTATCCTATCCTCTATCATATCCTATCATCTATCCTATCCTATCCTCTATCGTATCCTATCCTCTATCCCATCCTATCCTCTATCCTATCCCATCCTCTATCCTATCCTATCCTCTATCATATCCTATCGTCTATCCTATCCTATCCTCTATCTTATCCTATCCTCTATCCCATCCTATCCTCTATCCTATCCCATCCTCTATCCTATCCTATCCTCTATGATATCCTATCCTCTATCCTATCCTATCCTCTATCTCATCCTATCCTCTATCCTATCCTATCCTCTATCATATCCTATCCTCCATCCTATCCTATCCTCTATCCTATTCTACCCTCTATCCAATCCTATCCTCTATCCTATCCTATCCTATATACTATCCTATCCTCTATCCTATCCCATCCTCTATCCTATCCTATCCTCTATCATATCCTATCCTCTATCCTATCCTATCCTCTATCTCATCCCATCCTCTATCCTATCCTATCCTCTATCCTATACTATCCTCTATCCTATCCTATCCTCTATCCTTTCCTATCCACTATCCTATCCTATCCGCTATCCTATCCTATCATTTATCCTATCCTATCCTCTATCGCATCCTGCCATATATCCGATACTATTCTCTACCCTATCCTATCCGCTGTCCAATTCTATCCTCTATCCTATTCTAGCCTCTATCCTATCCTATCGTCTATCCTTTCCTATACTCTATACTCTCCTCTATCCAATCCTATCCTCTATTGTATCCTATCCTTTATCCTATCCTATCCTCTATCCTATTCTATCCTCTATCGTATCCTGTCCTCTATCCTATCCTACCATCTATCCTACCCTATCTTCTATCCTATCCTATTATCTATGCAATCCTACCCTCTATCCTATCCTATCCTCTATCCTATCCCATCCTCTATCGTATCCTATCCTCTATCCTATCCTATTCCTCTATCCTGTGCTACCCTCTATCCTATCCTATACTCTATCCTATCCTATCCTTTATCCTATCCTATCTTCCATCACATCCTATCCTCAGTCCTATCCTATCTTCCATCTTATCCTATCCTCTATCCAATACTATCCTCCATCCTATCCTATCCTCTATCGTATCCTATCCTCTATCCAATCCTATCCTCTATCATATCCTATCCTCAATCCTATCCTATCCTCTATCTTATCGTATCCTCTATCCCATCCTATCCTCCATCCAATTATATCCTCCATCCTATCCTATCCTCTATCCAATCCTATCCTCTATCGTATCCTATCCTTTATCCTATCCTATACTCTATCCTATTCTATCCTCTATCGTATCCTATCCTCTATCCTATCCTACCAACTATCCTAACCTATCCTCTATCCTATCCTATCCTCTACCCTATCCCATCCTCTATCGTATCCTATCCTCTATCCAATCCTATCCTCTATCCTATCCTATCCTCTATCCTATCCCATCCTCTATCGTATCCTATCCTCTATCCTATCCTATTCCTCTATCCAATCCTATCCCCTATCCTATTCTATCCTCTATCCTGTCCTATCCTCTATCCAATCCTATCCTCTATCCTATTCTATCCTCTATCTTATCCCATCCTCTATCGTATCCTATCCTCTATCCAATCCTATCCTCTATCCTATCCTATCCTCTATCCTATCCCATCCTCTATCGTATCCTATCCTCTATCCTATCCTATTCCTCTATCTTATGCTATCCTGTATCTCATCCTACCCTCTATCCTATCCTATCTTCTATCTTATCATATCACCTATCCCATCCTATCCTCCATCTTATCCTATCCTCTATCCTATACTATCCTCTATCCTATCCTATCCTCTACCGTATCCTATCCTCTATCCAATCCTATCCTCTATCATATCCTATCCTCAATCCTATCCTATCCTCTATCCCATCCAATCCTCCATCCTATCCTATCCTCTATCCCATCCTATATTCCATCCTAACCTATCCTCTATCCTATCCTATCATTTATCCTATCCTATCCTCTATCCTATCCTATCTTCTATCTTATCATATCCTCTACCCCATCCTATCCTCCATCCTATCCTATCCTCTATCGTATACTATCCTCTATCCTATCCTATCCTCTACCGTATCCTACCATCTATCCTGTCCTATCTTCTATCACATCCTATCCTCTGTCCTTTCCTATCCTCTATCTTATCCTATCCTCCATCCTATCCTATCCTCTATCGTATCCTATCCTCTATCCAATCCTATCCTCTATCATATCCTATCCTCAATCCTATCCTATCCTCTATCCCATCCTATCCTCCATCCCATCCTATCCTCCATCCTATCCTATCCTCTATCCAGTCCTATCCTCTATCGTATCGTATCGTTTATCCTATCCTATCCTCTATCCTATTCTATCCTATATCGTATCCTATCCTCTATCGTATCCTACCATCTATCCTATCCTATCGTCTATCCCATCCTATCCTCTATCCTTTCCTATCCTCTATCCAATATTATACTCTATCCTAACCTATTCCTCTATCCTATGCTATCCTCTATCCTATTCTATCCTCTAACTTATCGTATCCTCTATCCCATCCTATCCTCCATCCTATCCTATCCTCTATCCTATCCTATCCTCTATCTTGTCCTATCCTCTATCCCATCCTATCCTCCATCCTATCTTGTCCTCTATAGTATACTATCCTCTATCCTATCCTATCACCTATCCTATCCTATCATTTATCCTATCGTATCCTCTATCGTATCCTACCATCTATCCTATCCTATCCTCTATCCCATCCTATCCTCTATCCTATCCTATCCTCTATCCTATCCTATCCTCTATCCAATCCTATACTCTATCCTATCTTATTCCTCTATCCTATGCTATCCTCTATCCTATCCTATCCTCTATCCTATCCTATCCTCTACCGTATCCTACCATCTATCCTGTCCTATCTTCTATCAAATCCTATCCTCTGTCCTTTCCTATCCTCTATCTTATCCTATCCTCCATCCTATCCTATCCTCTATCGTATCCTATCCTCTATCCAATCCTATCCTCTATCCTATCCTATCCTCTATCCTATCCTATCCTCTACCGTATCCTATCCTCTATCCAATCCTATCCTCTATCATATCCTATCCTCAATCCTATCCTATCCTCTATCCCATCCAATCCTCCATCCTATCCTATCCTCTATCCCATCCTATATTCCATCCTAACCTATCCTCTATCCTATCCTATCATTTATCCTATCCTATCCTCTATCCTATCCTATCTTCTATCTTATCATATCCTCTACCCCATCCTATCCTCCATCCTATCCTATCCTCTATCGTATACTATCCTCTATCCTATCCTATCCTCTACCGTATCCTACCATCTATCCTGTCCTATCTTCTATCACATCCTATCCTCTGTCCTTTCCTATCCTCTATCTTATCCTATCCTCCATCCTATCCTATCCTCTATCGTATCCTATCCTCTATCCAATCCTATCCTCTATCATATCCTATCCTCAATCCTATCCTATCCTCTATCCCATCCTATCCTCCATCCCATCCTATCCTCCATCCTATCCTATCCTCTATCCAGTCCTATCCTCTATCGTATCGTATCGTTTATCCTATCCTATCCTCTATCCTATTCTATCCTATATCGTATCCTATCCTCTATCGTATCCTACCATCTATCCTATCCTATCGTCTATCCCATCCTATCCTCTATCCTTTCCTATCCTCTATCCAATATTATACTCTATCCTAACCTATTCCTCTATCCTATGCTATCCTCTATCCTATTCTATCCTCTAACTTATCGTATCCTCTATCCCATCCTATCCTCCATCCTATCCTATCCTCTATCCTATCCTATCCTCTATCTTGTCCTATCCTCTATCCCATCCTATCCTCCATCCTATCTTGTCCTCTATAGTATACTATCCTCTATCCTATCCTATCACCTATCCTATCCTATCATTTATCCTATCGTATCCTCTATCGTATCCTACCATCTATCCTATCCTATCCTCTATCCCATCCTATCCTCTATCCTATCCTATCCTCTATCCTATCCTATCCTCTATCCAATCCTATACTCTATCCTATCTTATTCCTCTATCCTATGCTATCCTCTATCCTATCCTATCCTCTATCCTATCCTATCCTCTACCGTATCCTACCATCTATCCTGTCCTATCTTCTATCAAATCCTATCCTCTGTCCTTTCCTATCCTCTATCTTATCCTATCCTCCATCCTATCCTATCCTCTATCGTATCCTATCCTCTATCCAATCCTATCCTCTATCCTATCCTATCCTCTATCCTATCCTATCCTATCCTCTATCGTATCCTATCCTCTATCCAATCCTATCCTCTATCATATCCTATCCTCAATCCTATCCTACCCTCTATCCAATCCTATCCTCTATCCTATCCTATCCTCTATCCTATCCCATCCTCTATCGTATCCTATCCTCTATCCAATCCTATCCTCTATCCTATCCTATCCTCTATCCTATCCCATCCTCTATCGTATCCTATCCTCTATCCTATCCTATCCTCTATCCAATCCTATCCTCTATCCTATCCTATCCTCTATCCTATCCTATCCTATCCTCTATCGTATCCTATCCTCTATCAATCCTATAGTCTATCATATCCTATCCTCAATCCTATCCTATACTCTATCTTATCGTATCCTCTATCCCATCCTATCCTCCATCCTATTATATCCTCCATCCTATCCTATCCTCTATCCAATCCTATCCTCTATCGTATCCTATCCTTTATCCTATCCTATCCACTATCCTATTCTATCCTCTATCGTGTCCTATCTTCTATCCTATCCTACCAACTATCCTATCCTATCCTCTATCCCATCCGATCCCCTATCCTATCCTATCCTCTATCCTATCCTATCCTCTATCCTATACTAGCCTCTATCCTATCCTATCGTCTATCCTTTCCCATCCTCTATACTCTCCTCTATCGTATCCTATCCTCTATCGTATCCTACCATCTATCCAATCCTATCCTCTATCCTATCCTATCCTCTATCCTATCCTATCCTCTATCATATCCTATCCTCTATCATATCCTATCCTCAAACCTATCCTATCCTGTATCCCATCCTATCCTCCATCATATCCTATCCTCTATCCCATCCTATCCTCCATCCTAACCTATCCTCTATCCTATCCTATCATTTATCCTATCCTATCCTGTATCCTATACTAGCCTCTATCCTATCCTATCCTCTATCCAATCCTATACTCTATCCTATCTTATTCCTCTATCCTATGCTATCCTCTATCCTATCCTATCCTCTATCCTATCCTATCCTCTACCGTATCCTACCATCTATCCTGTCCTATCTTCTATCAAATCCTATCCTCTGTCCTTTCCTATCCTCTATCTTATCCTATCCTCCATCCTATCCTATCCTCTATCGTATCCTATCCTCTATCCAATCCTATCCTCTATCCTATCCTATCCTCTATCCTATCCTATCCTATCCTCTATCGTATCCTATCCTCTATCCAATCCTATCCTCTATCATATCCTATCCTCAATCCTATCCTATCCTCTATCCAATCCTATCCTCTATCCTATCCTATCCTCTATCCTATCCCATCCTCTATCGTATCCTATCCTCTATCCAATCCTATCCTCTATCCTATCCTATCCTCTATCGTATCCCATCCTCTATCGTATCCTATCCTCTATCCTATCCTATCCTCTATCCAATCCTATCCTCTATCCTATCCTATCCTCTATCCTATCCTATCCTATCCTCTATCGTATCCTATCCTCTATCAATCCTATAGTCTATCATATCCTATCCTCAATCCTATCCTATACTCTATCTTATCGTATCCTCTATCCCATCCTATCCTCCATCCTATTATATCCTCCATCCTATCCTATCCTCTATCCAATCCTATCCTCTATCGTATCCTATCCTTTATCCTATCCTATCCACTATCCTATTCTATCCTCTATCGTATCCTATCCTCTATCGTATCCTACCATCTATCCAATCCTATCCTCTATCCTATCCTATCCTCTATCCTATCCTATCCTCTATCATATCCTATCCTCTATCATATCCTATACTCAAACCTATCCTATCCTGTATCCCATCCTATCCTCCATCATATCCTATCCTCTATCCCATCCTATCCTCCATCCTAACCTATCCTCTATCCTATCCTATCATTTATCCTATCCTATCCTGTATCCTATACTAGCCTCTATCCTATCCTATCGTCTATCCTTTCCTATCCTCTATACTCTCCTCTATCGTATCCTATCCTCTATCGTATCCTACCATCTATCCAATCCTATCCTCTATCCTATCCTATCCTCTATCCTATCCTATCCTCTATCCTATCCTATCCTCTATCCTATCCTATCCGCTATCCTATCCTATATTCTATCCTATCCTATCTTCTATCTTATCATATCCTCTATCCCATCCTATCCGCCATCCTATCCTATCCTCTATCCTATACTATCCTCTATCCTATCCTATCTTCTATCTTATCATATCCTCTATCCCATCCTATCCTCCATCTTATCCTATCCTCTATCCTATACTATCCTCTATCCTATCCTATCCTCTACCGTATCCTATCCTCTATCCAATACTATCCTCTATCATATCCTGTCCTCAATCCGATCCTATCCTCTATCCCATCCAATCCTCCATCCTATCCTATCCTCTATCCCATCCTATCCTCCATCCTAACCTATCCTCTATCCTATCCTATCATTTATCCTATCCTATCCTCTATCCTATCCTATCTTCTATCTTATCATATCCTCTACCCCATCCTATCCTCCATCCTATCCTATCCTCTATCGTATACTATCCTCTATCCTATCCTATCCTCTACCGTATCCTACCATCTATCCTGTCCTATCTTCTATCACATCCTATCCTCTGTCCTTTCCTATCCTCTATCTTATCCTATCCTCCATCCTATCCTATCCTCTATCGTATCCTATCCTCTATCCAATCCTATCCTCTATCATATCCTATCCTCTATCCTATCCTATCCTCTATCCAATCCTATACTCTATCCTATCTTATTCCTCTATCCTATGCTATCCTCTATCCTATCCTATCCTCTATCGTATCCTATCCTCTATCCAATCCTATCCTCTATCATATCCTATCCTCAATCCTATCCTATCCTCTATCCAATCCTATCCTCTATCCTATCCTATCCTCTATCCTATCCCATCCTCTATCGTATCCTATCCTCTATCCAATCCTATCCTCTATTCTATCCTATCCTCTATCCTATCCCATCCTCTATCGTATCCTATCCTCTATCCAATCCTATTCCTCTATCTTATGCTATCCTGTATCTCATCCTACCCTCTATCCTATCCTATCTTCTATCTTATCATATCCTCTATCCCATCCTATCCTCCATCTTATCCTATCCTCTATCCTATACTATCCTCTATCCTATCCTATCCTCTACCGTATCCTATCCTCTATCCAATCCTATCCTCTATCATATCCTATCCTCAATCCTATCCTATCCTCTATCCCATCCTATCCTCCATCTTATCCTATCCTCTATCCCATCCTATCCTCCATCCTAACCTATCCTCTATCCTATCCTATCATTTATCCTATCCTATCCTCTATCCTATCCTATCTTCTATCTTATCATATCCTCTACTCCATCCTATCCTCCATCCTATCCTATCCTCTATCGTATACTATCCTCTATCCCATCCTATCCGCTATCGTATCCCATCCTCCATCCTATCCTATCCTCTATCCTATCCTATCCTCCATCCTATCCTATCATTTATCCTATCCGATCCTCTATCCTATCCTATCCTCTATCCTATCCTATCCGCCATCCTATCCTATCCTCTATCCTATCCTATCATTTATCCTATCCGATCCTCTATCCTATCCTATCCTATCCTCTACCGTATCCTACCATCTATCCTATCCTATCCTCTATCCCATCTTATCCTCTATCCTATCCTATACTCTATTCGATCCTATCCTCTATCCAATCCTATACTCTATCCTATCCTATTCCTCTATCCTATGCTATCCTCTATCCCATTCTATCCTCTAAGTTATCGTATCCTCTATCCCATCCTATCCTCCATCCTATCCTATCCTCTTTCCTATCCTATCCTCTATCTTATCCTATCCTCTATCCCATCCTATCCTCCATCCTATCTTGTCCTCTATAGTATACTATCTTCTATCCTATCCTATCCTCTATCGTATCCTACCATCTATCCTATCCTATCCTCTATCCCATCCTATCCTCTATCCTATTCTAGCCTCTATCCTATCCTATCGTCTATCCTTTCCTATCCTCTATACTCTCCTGTATCGTATCCTATCCTCTATCGTATCCTACCATCTATCCTATCCTATCCTCTATCCCATCCTATCCTCTATCGTATCCTATCCTCTATCCTATCCTATCCTCTATCCAATCCTATACTCTATCCTATCCTATCCTCTATCTCATCCTATCCTCTATTCCATCCTATCCACTATTCCATCCTATCCTCCATCCTATCCTATCCTCTATCCTATCCTATCCTCTATCCTATCCTATCATTTATCCTATCCGATCCTCTATCCTATCCCATCCTCCATCCTATCCTATCCTCTATCCCATCCTATCCGCTATTGTATCCCATCCTCTTTCCTATCCTATCCTCTATCATATCCTATCCTCTATCCTATCCTATCCTCTATGTCATCCTATCCTCTATTCCATCCTATCCACTATTCCATCCTATCCTCCATCCTATCCTATCCTCTATCCTATCCTATCCTCTATCCTATCCTATCATTTATCCTATCCGATCCTTTATCCTATCCCATCCTCCATCCTATCCTATCCTCTATCCTATACTAGCCTCTATCCTATCATATCGTCTATCCTTTCCTATCCTCTATACTCTCCTCTATCGTATCCTATCCTCTATCCTATCCTATCCACTATCCTATCCTATCCGCTATCCTATCCTATCATTTATCCTATCCTGTCCTCTATCGCATCCTGCCATATATCCGATTCTATTCTCTATCCTATCCTATCCGCTGTCCAATCCTATCCTCTATCCTATTCTAGCCTCTATCCCATCCTATCGTCTATCCTTTCCCATCCTCTATACTCTCCTCTATCTTATCCTATCCTCTATCGTATCCTACCATCTATCCTATCCTATCCTCTATCCCATCCTATCCGCTATTGTATCCCATCCTCTTTCCTATCCTATCCTCTATCATATCCTATCCTCTATCCTATCCTATCCTCTATCTCATCCTATCCTCTATTCCATCCTATCCACTATTCCATCCTATCCTCCATCCTATCCTATCCTCTATCCTATCCTATCCTCTATCCTATCCTATCCTCTATCCAATCCTATACTCTATCCTATCCTATTCCTCTATCCTTTGCTATCCTCTATCCTATGCTATCCTCTATCCTATCCTATCCACTATCCTATCCTATCCGCTATCCTATCCTATCATTTATCCTATCCTATCCACTATCGCATCCTGCCATATATCCGATACTATTCTCTATCCTATCCTATCCGCTGTCCAATCCTATCCTCTATCCTATTCTAGCCTCTATCCTATCCTATCGTCTATCCTTTCCCATCCTCTATACTCTCCTCTATCTTATCCTATCCTCTATCGTATCCTACCATCTATCCTATCCTATCCTCTATCCCATCCTATCCGCTATTGTATCCCATCCTCTTTCCTATCCTATCCTCTATCATATCCTATCCTCTATCCTATCCTATCCTCTATCTCATCCTATCCTCTATTCCATCCTATCCACTATTCCATCCTATCCTCCATCCTATCCTATCCTCTATCCTATCCTATCCTCTATCCTATCCTATCATTTATCCTATCCGATCCTCTATCCTATCCCATCCTCCATCCAATCCTACCCTCTATCGTATCCTATCCTCTATCCTATCCTATCCTCTATCCTATCCCATTCTCTATCGTATCCTATCCTCTATCCTATCCAATTCCTCTATCCTATGCTATCCTCTATCCCATCCTATCCTCTATCCTATCCTATCTTCTATCTTATCATATCCTCTATCCCATGCTATCCTCCATCTTATCCTATCCTCTATCCTTTCCTATCCACTATCCTATCCTATCCGCTATCCTATCCTATCATTTATCATATCCTATCCTCTATCGCATCCTGCCATATATCCGATACTATTCTCTATCCTATCCTATCCGCTGTCCAATCCTATCCTCTATCCTATTCTAGCCTCTATCCTATCCTATCGTCTATCCTTTCCTATCCTCTATACTGTCCTCTATCGAATCCTATCCTCTATCGTATCCTACCATCTATCCAATCCTATCCTCTACCGTATCCTACCATCTATCCTATCCTATCTTCCATCACATCCTATCCTCAGTCCTATCCTATCTTCCATCTTATCCTATCCTCTATCCAATACTATCCTCCATCCTATCCTATCCTCTATCGTATCCTATCCTCTATCCAATCCTATCCTCTATCATATCCTATCCTCAATCCTATCCTATCCTCTATCTTATCGTATCCTCTATCGTATCCTATCCTTTATCCTATTATATCCTCTATCCTATTCTATCCTATATCGTATCCTATCCTCTATCGTATCCTACCATCTATCCTATCCTATCCTCTATCCCATCCTATCCTCTATCCTATCCTATCCTCTATTCTATCCTATCCTCTATCCAATCCTATACTCTATCCTATCCTATTCTTCTATTCTATGCTATCCTCTATCCTATTCTATCCTCCATCCTATCCTATCCTCTATCCTATACTATCCTCTATCCTATCCTATCCTCTATCCTTTCCTATCCACTATCCTATCCTATCCGCTATCCTATCCTATCATTTATCCTATCCTATCCTCTATCGCATCCTGCCATATATCCGATACTATTCTCTATCCTATCCTATCCGCTGTCCAATCCTATCCTCTATCCTATTCTAGCCTCTATCCTATCCTATCGTCTATCCTTTCCTATCCTCTATACTCTCCTCTATCGTATCCTATCCTCTATCGTATCCTACCATCTATCCAATCCTATCCTCTACCGTATCCTACCATCTATCCTATCCTATCTTCCATCACATCCTATCCTCAGTCCTATCCTATCTTCCATCTTATCCTATCCTCTATCCAATACTATCCTCCATCCTATCCTATTCTCTATCGTATCCTATCCTCTATCCAATTTTATCCTCTATCATATCCTATCCTCAATCCTATCCTATCCTCTATCTTATCGTATCCTCTATCGTATCCTATCCTTTATCCTATCCTATCCTCTATCCTATTCTATCCTATATCGTATCCTATCCTCTATCGTATCCTACCATCTATCCTATCCTATCCTCTATCCCATCCTATCCTCTATCCTATCCTATCCTCTATTCTATCCTATCCTCTATCCAATCCTATACTCTATCCTATCCTATTCCTCTATCCTATGCTATCCTCTATCCTATTCTATCCTCCATCCTATCCTATCCTCTATCCTATACTATCCTCTATCCTATCCTATCCTCTATCCTTTCCTATCCACTATCCTATCCTATCCGCTATCCTATCCTATCATTTATCCTATCCTATCCTCTATCGCATCCTGCCATATATCCGATACTATTCTCTATCCTATCCTATCCGCTGTCCAATCCTATCCTCTATCCTATTCTAGCCTCTATCCTATCCTATCGTCTATCCTTTCCTATCCTCTATACTCTCCTCTATCGTATCCTATCCTCTATCGTATCCTACCATCTATCCAATCCTATGCTCTACCGTATCCTACCATCTATCCTATCCTATCTTCCATCACATCCTATCCTCAGTCCTATCCTATCTTCCATCTTATCCTATCCTCTATCCAATACTATCCTCCATCCTATCCTACCCTCTATCGTATCCTATCCTCTATCCAATCCTATCCTCTATCATATCCTATCCTCAATCCTATCCTATCCTCTATCTTATCGTATCCTCTATCCCATCCTATCCTCCATCCAATTATATCCTCCATCCTATCCTATCCTCTATCCAATCCTATCCTCTATCGTATCCTATCCTTTATCCTATCCTATACTCTATCCTATTCTATCCTCTATCGTATCCTATCCTCTATCCTATCCTACCAACTATCCTATCCTATCCTCTATCCTATCCTATCCTCTACCCTATCCCATCCTCTATCGTATCCTATCCTCTATCCAATCCTATCCTCTATCCTATCCTATCCTCTATCCTATCCCATCCTCTATCGTATCCTATCCTCTATCCTATCCTATTCCTCTATCCTATGCTATCCTCTATCTTATCCTATCCTCTATCCCATCCTATCCTCCATCCTACCCAACCTCTATCGTATCCTATCCTGTATCCTATCCTATCCTCTATCATATCCTACACTCTATCCTATCCTATCGTCTATCCTATCCTATCCTCTATCCTATCCTCTCAGCTATCCTATCCTATCCTCTATCGTATCCTACCATCTATCCTATCCTATCCTCTATCCCATCCTATCCTCTATCCCATCCTATCCTCTATCCTATCCCATCCTCTATCCTATCCTATCCTCTATCATATCCTATCCTCTATCCTATCCTATCCTCTATCGCATCCTATCCTCTATCCTATCCTATCCTCTATCATATCCTATCCTCTATCCTATCCTATCCTCTATCCCATCCTATCCTCTATCCCATCCTATCCTCTATCCTATCCCATCCTCTATCCTATCCTATCCTCTATTATATCCTATCCTCTATCCTATCCTATCCTCTATCGTATCCTATCCTCTATCATATCCTATTCCTCTATCCTATCCTATCCTCCATCCTACCCTATCCTCTATGCTATTCTATCCTCTATCCCATCCTATACTCTACCGTATTCTACCATCAATCCTATCCTATCCTCTATCTTACGTATCCTCTATCCCATCCTATCCACCATCCAATTATATCCTCCATCCTATCCTATCCTCTATCCAATCCTACCCTCTATCGTATCCTATCCTTTATCCTATCCTATCCTCTATCCTATTCTATCCTCTATCGTATCCCATCCTCAATCCTATCCTACCAACTATCCTATCCTATCCTCTATCCTATCCTATCCTCTATCCTACCCCATCCTCTATCGTATCCTATCCTCTATCCAATCCTATCCTCTATCGTATCCTATCCTCTATCCAATCCTATCCTCTATCCTATCCTATCCTCTATCTCATCCTATCCTCTATTCCATCCTATCCTCCATCCTATCCTATCCTCTATCCTATTCTACCCTCTATCCAATCCTATCCTCTATCCTATCCTATCCTATATCCTATCCTATCCTCTATCCTATCCTATCCTATCCTCTATCATATCCTATCCTCTATCCTATCCTATCCTCTATGCTATTCTATCCTGTATCCTATCCTATACTCTACCGTATTCTACCATCTATCCTATCCTATCCTCTATCATATCCTATCATCTATCCTATCCTATCCTCTATCGTATCCTATCCTCTATCCCATCCTATCCTCTATCCTATCCCATCCTCTATCCTATCCTATCCTCTATCATATCCTATCGTCTATCCTATCCTATCCTCTATCTTATCCTATCCTCTATCCCATCCTATCCTCTATCCTATCCCATCCTCTATCCTATCCTATCCTCTATGATATCCTATCCTCTATCCTATCCTATCCTCTATCTCATCCTATCCTCTATCCTATCCTATCCTCTATCATATCCTATCCTCCATCCTATCCTATCCTCTATCCTATTCTACCCTCTATCCAATCCTATCCTCTATCCTATCCTATCCTATATACTATCCTATCCTCTATCCTATCCCATCCTCTATCCTATCCTATCCTCTATCATATCCTATCCTCTATCCTATCCTATCCTCTATCTCATCCCATCCTCTATCCTATCCTATCCTCTATCCTATACTATCCTCTATCCTATCCTATCCTCTATCCTTTCCTATCCACTATCCTATCCTATCCGCTATCCTATCCTATCATTTATCCTATCCTATCCTCTATCGCATCCTGCCATATATCCGATACTATTCTCTACCCTATCCTATCCGCTGTCCAATTCTATCCTCTATCCTATTCTAGCCTCTATCCTATCCTATCGTCTATCCTTTCCTATACTCTATACTCTCCTCTATCGTATCCTATCCTCTATCGTATCCTACCATCTATCCAATCCTATCCTCTACCGTATCCTACCATCTATCCTATCCTATCTTCCATCACATCCTATCCTCAGTCCAATCCTATCTTCCATCTTATCCTATCCTCTATCCAATACTATCCTCCATCCTATCCTATCCTCTATCGTATCCTATCCTCTATCCAATCCTATCCTCTATCATATCCTATCCTCAATCCTATCCTATCCTCCATCTTATCGTATCCTCTATCCCATCCTATCCTCCATCCAATTATATCCTCCATCCTATCCTATCCTCTATCCAATCCTATCCTCTATCGTATCCTATCCTTTATCCTATCCTATACTCTATCCTATTCTATCCTCTATCGTATCCTATCCTCTATCCTATCCTACCAACTATCCTAACCTATCCTCTATCCTATCCTATCCTCTACCCTATCCCATCCTCTATCGTATCCTATCCTCTATCCAATCCTATCCTCTATCCTATCCTATCCTCTATCCTATCCCATCCTCTATCGTATCCTATCCTCTATCCTATCCTATTCCTCTATCCTATGCTATCCTCTATCTTATCCTATCCTCTATCCCATCCTATCCTCCATCCTACCCAACCTCTATCGTATCCTATCCTGTATCCTATCCTATCCTCTATCATATCCTACACTCTATCCTATCCTATCGTCTATCCTATCCTATCCTCTATCCTATCCTCTCAGCTATCCTATCCTATCCTCTATCGTATCCTACCATCTATCCTATCCTATCCTCTATCCCATCCTATCCTCTATCCCATCCTATCCTCTATCCTATCCCATCCTCTATCCTATCCTATCCTCTATCATATCCTATCCTCTATCCTATCCTATCCTCTATCGCATCCTATCCTCTATCCTATCCTATCCTCTATCATATCCTATCCTCTATCCTATCCTATCCTCTATCCCATCCTATCCTCTATCCCATCCTATCCTCTATCCTATCCCATCCTCTATCCTATCCTATCCTCTATTATATCCTATCCTCTATCCTATCCTATCCTCTATCGTATCCTATCCTCTATCATATCCTATTCCTCTATCCTATCCTATCCTCCATCCTACCCTATCCTCTATGCTATTCTATCCTCTATCCCATCCTATACTCTACCGTATTCTACCATCAATCCTATCCTATCCTCTATCTTACGTATCCTCTATCCCATCCTATCCACCATCCAATTATATCCTCCATCCTATCCTATCCTCTATCCAATCCTACCCTCTATCGTATCCTATCCTTTATCCTATCCTATCCTCTATCCTATTCTATCCTCTATCGTATCCCATCCTCAATCCTATCCTACCAACTATCCTATCCTATCCTCTATCCTATCCTATCCTCTATCCTACCCCATCCTCTATCGTATCCTATCCTCTATCCAATCCTATCCTCTATCGTATCCTATCCTCTATCCAATCCTATCCTCTATCCTATCCTATCCTCTATCTCATCCTATCCTCTATTCCATCCTATCCTCCATCCTATCCTATCCTCTATCCTATTCTACCCTCTATCCAATCCTATCCTCTATCCTATCCTATCCTATATCCTATCCTATCCTCTATCCTATCCTATCCTATCCTCTATCATATCCTATCCTCTATCCTATCCTATCCTCTATGCTATTCTATCCTGTATCCTATCCTATACTCTACCGTATTCTACCATCTATCCTATCCTATCCTCTATCATATCCTATCATCTATCCTATCCTATCCTCTATCGTATCCTATCCTCTATCCCATCCTATCCTCTATCCTATCCCATCCTCTATCCTATCCTATCCTCTATCATATCCTATCGTCTATCCTATCCTATCCTCTATCTTATCCTATCCTCTATCCCATCCTATCCTCTATCCTATCCCATCCTCTATCCTATCCTATCCTCTATGATATCCTATCCTCTATCCTATCCTATCCTCTATCTCATCCTATCCTCTATCCTATCCTATCCTCTATCATATCCTATCCTCCATCCTATCCTATCCTCTATCCTATTCTACCCTCTATCCAATATTATCCTCTATCCTATCCTATCCTATATACTATCCTATCCTCTATCCTATCCCATCCTCTATCCTATCCTATCCTCTATCATATCCTATCCTCTATCCTATCCTATCCTCTATCTCATCCCATCCTCTATCCTATCCTATCCTCTATCCTATACTATCCTCTATCCTATCCTATCCTCTATCCTTTCCTATCCACTATCCTATCCTATCCGCTATCCTATCCTATCATTTATCCTATCCTATCCTCTATCGCATCCTGCCATATATCCGATACTATTCTCTACCCTATCCTATCCGCTGTCCAATTCTATCCTCTATCCTATTCTAGCCTCTATCCTATCCTATCGTCTATCCTTTCCTATACTCTATACTCTCCTCTATCGTATCCTATCCTCTATCGTATCCTACCATCTATCCAATCCTATCCTCTACCGTATCCTACCATCTATCCTATCCTATCTTCCATCACATCCTATCCTCAGTCCAATCCTATCTTCCATCTTATCCTATCCTCTATCCAATACTATCCTCCATCCTATCCTATCCTCTATCGTATCCTATCCTCTATCCAATCCTATCCTCTATCATATCCTATCCTCAATCCTATCCTATCCTCCATCTTATCGTATCCTCTATCCCATCCTATCCTCCATCCAATTATATCCTCCATCCTATCCTATCCTCTATCCAATCCTATCCTCTATCGTATCCTATCCTTTATCCTATCCTATACTCTATCCTATTCTATCCTCTATCGTATCCTATCCTCTATCCTATCCTACCAACTATCCTAACCTATCCTCTATCCTATCCTATCCTCTACCCTATCCCATCCTCTATCGTATCCTATCCTCTATCCAATCCTATCCTCTATCCTATCCTATCCTCTATCCTATCCCATCCTCTATCGTATCCTATCCTCTATCCTATCCTATTCCTCTATCCTATGCTATCCTCTATCTTATCCTATCCTCTATCCCATCCTATCCTCCATCCTACCCAACCTCTATCGTATCCTATCCTGTATCCTATCCTATCCTCTATCATATCCTACACTCTATCCTATCCTATCGTCTATCCTATCCTATCCTCTATCCTATCCTCTCAGCTATCCTATCCTATCCTCTATCGTATCCTACCATCTATCCTATCCTATCCTCTATCCCATCCTATCCTCTATACCATCCTATCCTCTATCCTATCCCATCCTCTATCCTATCCTATCCTCTATCATATCCTATCCTCTATCCTATCCTATCCTCTATCGCATCCTATCCTCTATCCTATCCTATCCTCTATCATATCCTATCCTCTATCCTATCCCTTCCTCTATCCCATCCTATCCTCTACCCCATCCTATCCTCTATCCTATCCCATCCTCTATCCTATCCTATCCTCTATCATATCCTATCCTCTATCCTATCCTATCCTCTATCGTATCCTATCCTCTATCATATCCTATTCCTCTATCCTATCCTATCCTCCATCCTACCCTATCCTCTATGCTATTCTATCCTCTATCCCATCCTATACTCTACCGTATTCTACCATCAATCCTATCCTATCCTCTATCTTATCGTATCCTCTATCCCATCCTATCCACCATCCAATTATATCCTCCATCCTACCCTATCCTCTATCCAATCCTACCCTCTATCGTACCCTATCCTTTATCCTATCCTATCCTCTATCCTATTCTATCCTCTATCGTATCCCATCCTCAATCCTATCCTACCAACTATCCTATCCTATCCTCTATCCTATCCTATCCTCTATCCTACCCCATCCTCTATCGTATCCTATCCGCTATCCAATCCTATCCTCTATCCTATCCTATCCTCTATCCTATCCCATTCTCTATCGTATCCTATCCTCTATCCTATCCAATTCCTCTATCCTATGCTATCCTCTATCCCATCCTATCCTCTATCCTATCCTATCTTCTATCTTATCATATCCTCTATCCCATGCTATCCTCCATCTTATCCTATCCTCTATCCTATACTATCCTCTATCCTATCCTATCCTCTATCGTATCCTGTCCTCTGTCCTTTCCTATCCTCTATCTAATCCTATCCTCCATCCTATCCTATCCTCTATCGTATCCTGTCCTCTATCCAATCCTATCCTCTATCATATCGTATCCTCAATCCTATCCTATCCTCTATCCAATCCTATCCTCTATCGTATCCTATCCTTTATCCTATCCTATCCTCTATCCTATTCTATCCTATATCCTATCCTATCCTCTATCGTATCCTACCATCTATCCTATCCTATCCTCTATCCCATCCTATCCTCCATCCTATACTATCCTCTATCCTATACTATCCTCTATCCTATCCTATCCTCTATCCTTTCCTATCCACTATCCTATCCTATCCGCTATCCTATCCTATCATTTATCCTATCCTATCCTCTATCGCATCCTGCCATATATCCGATACTATTCTCTATCCTATCCTATCCGCTGTCCAATCCTATCCTCTATCCTATTCTAGCCTCTATCCTATCCTATCGTCTATCCTTTCCTATCCTCTATACTCTCCTCTATCGAATCCTATCCTCTATCGTATCCTACCATCTATCCAATCCTATCCTCTACCGTATCCTACCATCTATCCTATCCTATCTTCCATCACATCCTATCCTCAGTCCTATCCTATATTCCATCTTATCCTATCCTCTATCCAATACTATCCTCCATCCTATCCTATCCTCTATCTCATCCTATCCTCTATTCCATCCTATCCACTATTCCATCCTATCCTCCATCCTATCCTATCCTCTATCCTATCCTATCCTCTATCCTATCCTATCCTCTATCCAATCCTATACTCTATCCTATCCTATTCCTCTATCCTTTGCTATCCTCTATCCTATGCTATCCTCTATCCTATCCTATCCACTATCCTATCCTATCCGCTATCCTATCCTATCATTTATCCTATCCTATCCACTATCGCATCCTGCCATATATCCGATACTATTCTCTATCCTATCCTATCCGCTGTCCAATCCTATCCTCTATCCTATTCTAGCCTCTATCCTATCCTATCGTCTATCCTTTCCCATCCTCTATACTCTCCTCTATCTTATCCTATCCTCTATCGTATCCTACCATCTATCCTATCCTATCCTCTATCCCATCCTATCCGCTATTGTATCCCATCCTCTTTCCTATCCTATCCTCTATCATATCCTATCCTCTATCCTATCCTATCCTCTATCTCATCCTATCCTCTATTCCATCCTATCCACTATTCCATCCTATCCTCCATCCTATCCTATCCTCTATCCTATCCTATTCCTCTATCCTATCCTATCCTCTATCCAATCCTATACTCTATCCTTTGCTATCCTCTATCCTATCCTATCCTCTATCCTATCCTATCCACTATCCTATCCTATCCGCTATCCTATCCTATCATTTATCCTATCCTATCCTCTATCGCATCCTGCCATATATCCGATACTATTCTCTATCCTATCCTATCCGCTGTCCAATCCTATCCTCTATCCTATTCTAGCCTCTATCCTATCCTATCGTCTATCCTTTCCCATCCTCTATACTCTCCTCTATCTTATCCTATCCTCTATCGTATCCTACCATCTATCCTATCCTATCCTCTATCCCATCCTATCCGCTATTGTATCCCATCCTCTTTCCTATCCTATCCTCTATCATATCCTATCCTCTATCCTATCCTATCCTCTATCTCATCCTATCCTCTATTCCATCCTATCCACTATTCCATCCTATCCTCCATCCTATCCTATCCTCTATCCTATCCTATCCTCTATCCTATCCTATCATTTATCCTATCCGATCCTCTATCCTATCCCATCCTCCATCCAATCCTACCCTCTATCGTATCCTATCCTCTATCCAATCCTATCCTCTATCCTATCCTATCCTCTATCCTATCCCATTCTCTATCGTATCCTATCCTCTATCCTATCCAATTCCTCTATCCTATGCTATCCTCTATCCCATCCTATCCTCTATCCTATCCTATCTTCTATCTTATCATATCCTCTATCCCATGCTATCCTCCATCTTATCCTATCCTCTATCCTTTCCTATCCACTATCCTATCCTATCCGCTATCCTATCCTATCATTTATCATATCCTATCCTCTATCGCATCCTGCCATATATCCGATACTATTCTCTATCCTATCCTATCCGCTGTCCAATCCTATCCTCTATCCTATTCTAGCCTCTATCCTATCCTATCGTCTATCCTTTCCTATCCTCTATACTCTCCTCTATCGAATCCTATCCTCTATCGTATCCTACCATCTATCCAATCCTATCCTCTACCGTATCCTACCATCTATCCTATCCTATCTTCCATCACATCCTATCCTCAGTCCTATCCTATCTTCCATCTTATCCTATCCTCTATCCAATACTATCCTCCATCCTATCCTATCCTCTATCGTATCCTATCCTCTATCCAATCCTATCCTCTATCATATCCTATCCTCAATCCTATCCTATCCTCTATCTTATCGTATCCTCTATCGTATCCTATCCTTTATCCTATTATATCCTCTATCCTATTCTATCCTATATCGTATCCTATCCTCTATCGTATCCTACCATCTATCCTATCCTATCCTCTATCCCATCCTATCCTCTATCCTATCCTATCCTCTATTCTATCCTATCCTCTATCCAATCCTATACTCTATCCTATCCTATTCTTCTATTCTATGCTATCCTCTATCCTATTCTATCCTCCATCCTATCCTATCCTCTATCCTATACTATCCTCTATCCTATCCTATCCTCTATCCTTTCCTATCCACTATCCTATCCTATCCGCTATCCTATCCTATCATTTATCCTATCCTATCCTCTATCGCATCCTGCCATATATCCGATACTATTCTCTATCCTATCCTATCCGCTGTCCAATCCTATCCTCTATCCTATTCTAGCCTCTATCCTATCCTATCGTCTATCCTTTCCTATCCTCTATACTCTCCTCTATCGTATCCTATCCTCTATCGTATCCTACCATCTATCCAATCCTATCCTCTACCGTATCCTACCATCTATCCTATCCTATCTTCCATCACATCCTATCCTCAGTCCTATCCTATCTTCCATCTTATCCTATCCTCTATCCAATACTATCCTCCATCCTATCCTATTCTCTATCGTATCCTATCCTCTATCCAATTTTATCCTCTATCATATCCTATCCTCAATCCTATCCTATCCTCTATCTTATCGTATCCTCTATCGTATCCTATCCTTTATCCTATCCTATCCTCTATCCTATTCTATCCTATATCGTATCCTATCCTCTATCGTATCCTACCATCTATCCTATCCTATCCTCTATCCCATCCTATCCTCTATCCTATCCTATCCTCTATTCTATCCTATCCTCTATCCAATCCTATACTCTATCCTATCCTATTCCTCTATCCTATGCTATCCTCTATCCTATTCTATCCTCCATCCTATCCTATCCTCTATCCTATACTATCCTCTATCCTATCCTATCCTCTATCCTTTCCTATCCACTATCCTATCCTATCCGCTATCCTATCCTATCATTTATCCTATCCTATCCTCTATCGCATCCTGCCATATATCCGATACTATTCTCTATCCTATCCTATCCGCTGTCCAATCCTATCCTCTATCCTATTCTAGCCTCTATCCTATCCTATCGTCTATCCTTTCCTATCCTCTATACTCTCCTCTATCGTATCCTATCCTCTATCGTATCCTACCATCTATCCAATCCTATGCTCTACCGTATCCTACCATCTATCCTATCCTATCTTCCATCACATCCTATCCTCAGTCCTATCCTATCTTCCATCTTATCCTATCCTCTATCCAATACTATCCTCCATCCTATCCTACCCTCTATCGTATCCTATCCTCTATCCAATCCTATCCTCTATCATATCCTATCCTCAATCCTATCCTATCCTCTATCTTATCGTATCCTCTATCCCATCCTATCCTCCATCCAATTATATCCTCCATCCTATCCTATCCTCTATCCAATCCTATCCTCTATCGTATCCTATCCTTTATCCTATCCTATACTCTATCCTATTCTATCCTCTATCGTATCCTATCCTCTATCCTATCCTACCAACTATCCTATCCTATCCTCTATCCTATCCTATCCTCTACCCTATCCCATCCTCTATCGTATCCTATCCTCTATCCAATCCTATCCTCTATCCTATCCTATCCTCTATCCTATCCCATCCTCTATCGTATCCTATCCTCTATCCTATCCTATTCCTCTATCCTATGCTATCCTCTATCTTATCCTATCCTCTATCCCATCCTATCCTCCATCCTACCCAACCTCTATCGTATCCTATCCTGTATCCTATCCTATCCTCTATCATATCCTACACTCTATCCTATCCTATCGTCTATCCTATCCTATCCTCTATCCTATCCTCTCAGCTATCCTATCCTATCCTCTATCGTATCCTACCATCTATCCTATCCTATCCTCTATCCCATCCTATCCTCTATCCCATCCTATCCTCTATCCTATCCCATCCTCTATCCTATCCTATCCTCTATCATATCCTATCCTCTATCCTATCCTATCCTCTATCGCATCCTATCCTCTATCCTATCCTATCCTCTATCATATCCTATCCTCTATCCTATCCTATCCTCTATCCCATCCTATCCTCTATCCCATCCTATCCTCTATCCTATCCCATCCTCTATCCTATCCTATCCTCTATTATATCCTATCCTCTATCCTATCCTATCCTCTATCGTATCCTATCCTCTATCATATCCTATTCCTCTATCCTATCCTATCCTCCATCCTACCCTATCCTCTATGCTATTCTATCCTCTATCCCATCCTATACTCTACCGTATTCTACCATCAATCCTATCCTATCCTCTATCTTACGTATCCTCTATCCCATCCTATCCACCATCCAATTATATCCTCCATCCTATCCTATCCTCTATCCAATCCTACCCTCTATCGTATCCTATCCTTTATCCTATCCTATCCTCTATCCTATTCTATCCTCTATCGTATCCCATCCTCAATCCTATCCTACCAACTATCCTATCCTATCCTCTATCCTATCCTATCCTCTATCCTACCCCATCCTCTATCGTATCCTATCCTCTATCCAATCCTATCCTCTATCGTATCCTATCCTCTATCCAATCCTATCCTCTATCCTATCCTATCCTCTATCTCATCCTATCCTCTATTCCATCCTATCCTCCATCCTATCCTATCCTCTATCCTATTCTACCCTCTATCCAATCCTATCCTCTATCCTATCCTATCCTATATCCTATCCTATCCTCTATCCTTTCCCATCCTCTATCCTATCCTATCCTCTATCATATCCTATCCTCTATCCTATCCTATCCTATCCTCTATCATATCCTATCCTCTATCCTATCCTATCCTCTATGCTATTCTATCCTGTATCCTATCCTATACTCTACCGTATTCTACCATCTATCCTATCCTATCCTCTATCATATCCTATCATCTATCCTATCCTATCCTCTATCGTATCCTATCCTCTATCCCATCCTATCCTCTATCCTATCCCATCCTCTATCCTATCCTATCCTCTATCATATCCTATCGTCTATCCTATCCTATCCTCTATCTTATCCTATCCTCTATCCCATCCTATCCTCTATCCTATCCCATCCTCTATCCTATCCTATCCTCTATGATATCCTATCCTCTATCCTATCCTATCCTCTATCTCATCCTATCCTCTATCCTATCCTATCCTCTATCATATCCTATCCTCCATCCTATCCTATCCTCTATCCTATTCTACCCTCTATCCAATCCTATCCTCTATCCTATCCTATCCTATATACTATCCTATCCTCTATCCTATCCCATCCTCTATCCTATCCTATCCTCTATCATATCCTATCCTCTATCCTATCCTATCCTCTATCTCATCCCATCCTCTATCCTATCCTATCCTCTATCCTATACTATCCTCTATCCTATCCTATCCTCTATCCTTTCCTATCCACTATCCTATCCTATCCGCTATCCTATCCTATCATTTATCCTATCCTATCCTCTATCGCATCCTGCCATATATCCGATACTATTCTCTACCCTATCCTATCCGCTGTCCAATTCTATCCTCTATCCTATTCTAGCCTCTATCCTATCCTATCGTCTATCCTTTCCTATACTCTATACTCTCCTCTATCGTATCCTATCCTCTATCGTATCCTACCATCTATCCAATCCTATCCTCTACCGTATCCTACCATCTATCCTATCCTATCTTCCATCACATCCTATCCTCAGTCCTATCCTATCTTCCATCTTATCCTATCCTCTATCCAATACTATCCTCCATCCTATCCTATCCTCTATCGTATCCTATCCTCTATCCAATCCTATCCTCTATCATATCCTATCCTCAATCCTATCCTATCCTCTATCTTATCGTATCCTCTATCCCATCCTATCCTCCATCCAATTATATCCTCCATCCTATCCTATCCTCTATCCAATCCTATCCTCTATCGTATCCTATCCTTTATCCTATCCTATACTCTATCCTATTCTATCCTCTATCGTATCCTATCCTCTATCCTATCCTACCAACTATCCTAACCTATCCTCTATCCTATCCTATCCTCTACCCTATCCCATCCTCTATCGTATCCTATCCTCTATCCAATCCTATCCTCTATCCTATCCTATCCTCTATCCTATCCCATCCTCTATCGTATCCTATCCTCTATCCTATCCTATTCCTCTATCCTATGCTATCCTCTATCTTATCCTATCCTCTATCCCATCCTATCCTCCATCCTACCCAACCTCTATCGTATCCTATCCTGTATCCTATCCTATCCTCTATCATATCCTACACTCTATCCTATCCTATCGTCTATCCTATCCTATCCTCTATCCTATCCTCTCAGCTATCCTATCCTATCCTCTATCGTATCCTACCATCTATCCTATCCTATCCTCTATCCCATCCTATCCTCTATCCCATCCTATCCTCTATCCTATCCCATCCTCTATCCTATCCTATCCTCTATCATATCCTATCCTCTATCCTATCCTATCCTCTATCGCATCCTATCCTCTATCCTATCCTATCCTCTATCATATCCTATCCTCTATCCTATCCCTTCCTCTATCCCATCCTATCCTCTACCCCATCCTATCCTCTATCCTATCCCATCCTCTATCCTATCCTATCCTCTATCATATCCTATCCTCTATCCTATCCTATCCTCTATCGTATCCTATCCTCTATCATATCCTATTCCTCTATCCTATCCTATCCTCCATCCTACCCTATCCTCTATGCTATTCTATCCTCTATCCCATCCTATACTCTACCGTATTCTACCATCAATCCTATCCTATCCTCTATCTTATCGTATCCTCTATCCCATCCTATCCACCATCCAATTATATCCTCCATCCTACCCTATCCTCTATCCAATCCTACCCTCTATCGTACCCTATCCTTTATCCTATCCTATCCTCTATCCTATTCTATCCTCTATCGTATCCCATCCTCAATCCTATCCTACCAACTATCCTATCCTATCCTCTATCCTATCCTATCCTCTATCCTACCCCATCCTCTATCGTATCCTATCCGCTATCCAATCCTATCCTCTATCCTATCCTATCCTCTATCCTATCCCATTCTCTATCGTATCCTATCCTCTATCCTATCCAATTCCTCTATCCTATGCTATCCTCTATCCCATCCTATCCTCTATCCTATCCTATCTTCTATCTTATCATATCCTCTATCCCATGCTATCCTCCATCTTATCCTATCCTCTATCCTATACTATCCTCTATCCTATCCTATCCTCTATCGTATCCTGTCCTCTGTCCTTTCCTATCCTCTATCTAATCCTATCCTCCATCCTATCCTATCCTCTATCGTATCCTGTCCTCTATCCAATCCTATCCTCTATCATATCGTATCCTCAATCCTATCCTATCCTCTATCCAATCCTATCCTCTATCGTATCCTATCCTTTATCCTATCCTATCCTCTATCCTATTCTATCCTATATCCTATCCTATCCTCTATCGTATCCTACCATCTATCCTATCCTATCCTCTATCCCATCCTATCCTCCATCCTATACTATCCTCTATCCTATACTATCCTCTATCCTATCCTATCCTCTATCCTTTCCTATCCACTATCCTATCCTATCCGCTATCCTATCCTATCATTTATCCTATCCTATCCTCTATCGCATCCTGCCATATATCCGATACTATTCTCTATCCTATCCTATCCGCTGTCCAATCCTATCCTCTATCCTATTCTAGCCTCTATCCTATCCTATCGTCTATCCTTTCCTATCCTCTATACTCTCCTCTATCGAATCCTATCCTCTATCGTATCCTACCATCTATCCAATCCTATCCTCTACCGTATCCTACCATCTATCCTATCCTATCTTCCATCACATCCTATCCTCAGTCCTATCCTATATTCCATCTTATCCTATCCTCTATCCAATACTATCCTCCATCCTATCCTATCCTCTATCGTATCCTATCCTCTATCCAATCCTATCCTCTATCCTATCCTATCCTCTATCTCATCCTATCCTCTATTCCATCCTATCCTCCATCCTATCCTATCCTCTATCCTATTCTACCCTCTATCCAATCCTATCCTCTATCCTATCCTATCCTATATCCTATCCTATCCTCTATCCTTTCCCATCCTCTATCCTATCCTATCCTCTATCATATCCTATCCTCTATCCTATCCTATCCTATCCTCTATCATATCCTATCCTCTATCCTATCCTATCCTCTATGCTATTCTATCCTGTATCCTATCCTATACTCTACCGTATTCTACCATCTATCCTATCCTATCCTCTATCATATCCTATCATCTATCCTATCCTATCCTCTATCGTATCCTATCCTCTATCCCATCCTATCCTCTATCCTATCCCATCCTCTATCCTATCCTATCCTCTATCATATCCTATCGTCTATCCTATCCTATCCTCTATCTTATCCTATCCTCTATCCCATCCTATCCTCTATCCTATCCTATCCTCTATCCTATCCTATCCTATATACTATCCTATCCTCTATCCTATCCCATCCTCTATCCTATCCTATCCTCTATCATATCCTATCATCTATCCTATCCTATCCTCTATCTCATCCCATCCTCTATCCTATCCTATCCTCTATCATATCCTATCCTCTATCCTATCCTATCCTCTATCTCATCCTATCCTCTATTCCATCCTATCCTCCATCCTATCCTATCCTCTATCCTATTCTACCCTCTATCCAATCCTATCCTCTATCCTATCCTATCCTATATCCTATCCTATCCTCTATCCTATCCCATCCTCTATCCTATCCTATCCTCTATCATATCCTATCCTCTATCCTATCCTATCCTCTATCTCATCCTATCCTCTATCCTATCCTATCCTCTATCATATCCTATCCTCTATCCTATCCTATCCTCTATGCTATTCTATCCTGTATCCTATCCTATACTCTACCGTATTCTACCATCTATCCTATCCTATCCTCTATCATATCCTATCGTCTATCCTATCCTATCCTCTATCGTATCCTATCCTCTATCCCATCCTATCCTCTATCCTATCCCATCCTCTATCCTATCCTATCCTCTATCATATCCTTTCCTCTATCCTATCCTATCCTCTATCTCATCCTATCCTCTATCCTATCCTATCCTCTATCATATCCTATACTCTATCTCATCCTATCCCCTATTCCATCCTATCCTCCATCCTATCCTATCCTCCATCCTATACTATCCTCTATCCTATCCTCTCATCTAACATTTCCTATCCTCTATCCCAACCTATCCTCCATCCTCTCCTATCCTCTATCCTATCCTATACTCTATCTTATCCTATCCTCTATCCCATCCTATCCCCCATCCTATCCTGTCCTCTATCCTATACAATCCTCTATCCTATCGTATCCTCTATCGTATCCTACCATTTATCCTATCCTATCCTCTATCCCATCCTATCCTCTATCCCATCCTATCCTCCATCCTATCCTATCCTCCATCCTATACTATCCTCTATCCTATCCTCTCATCTAACATTTAGTATCCTCTATCCCAACCTATCCTCCATCCTATCCTATGCTCTATCTTATCCTATCCTCTATCATATCCTATCGTCTATCCTTTCCTATCCTCTTTCTTATCCTATCCTCTATCCCATCCTATCCTCTATCCTATCCCATCCTCTATCCTATCCTATCCTCTATCATATCCTATCCTCTATCCTATCCTATCCTCTATCTCATCCTATCCTCTATCCTATCCTATCCTCTATCATATCCTATCCTCTATCCTATCCTATCCTCTATCTCATCCTATCCTCTATTCCATCCTATCGGTCATCCTATCCTATCCTCTATCCTATTCTACCCTCTATCCAATCCTATCCTCTATCCTATCCTATCCTATATCCTATCCTATCCTCTATCCTATCCCATCCTCTATCCTATCCTATCCTCTATCATATCCTATCCTCTATCCTATCCTATCCACTATCTCATCCTATCATCTAACCTATCCTCTATCATATCCTATCCTCTATCCTATCCTATCGTCTATCTTATCGTATCCTCTATCCCATCCTATCCTCCATCCTATCCTATCCTCTATCGTATCCTACCATCTATCCTATCCTATCCTCTATCCCATCCTATCCTCTATCCTATCCTATCCTCTATTCTATCCTATCCTCTATCCAATCCTATACTCTATCCTATCCTATTCCTCTATCCTATGCTATCCTCTATCCTATTCTATCCTCTAACTTATCCTATACTCTATCCTATCCTATCCTCTATCCTATCCTATCCTCTATCTTATCCTATCCTCTATCCCATCCTATCCTCCATCCTATCTTGTCCTCTATAGTATACTATCCTCTATCCTAACCTATCGTCTATCCTATCCTATCATTTATCCTATCCTATCCTCTATCGTATCCTACCATCTATCCTATCCTATCCTCTATCCCATCCTATCCTCCATCCTATACTATCCTCTATCCTATACTATCCTCTATCCTATCCTATCCTCTATCCTTTCCTATCCACTATCCTATCCTATCCGCTATCCTATCCTATCATTTATCCTATCCTATCCTCTATCGCATCCTGCCATATATCCGATACTATTCTCTATCCTATCCTATCCGCTGTCCAATCCTATCCTCTATCCTATTCTAGCCTCTATCCTATCCTATCGTCTATCCTTTCCTATCCTCTATACTCTCCTCTATCGAATCCTATCCTCTATCGTATCCTACCATCTATCCAATCCTATCCTCTACCGTATCCTACCATCTATCCTATCCTATCTTCCATCACATCCTATCCTCAGTCCTATCCTATATTCCATCTTATCCTATCCTCTATCCAATACTATCCTCCATCCTATCCTATCCTCTATCGTATCCTATCCTCTATCCAATCCTATCCTCTATCCTATCCTATCCTCTATCTCATCCTATCCTCTATTCCATCCTATCCTCCATCCTATCCTATCCTCTATCCTATTCTACCCTCTATCCAATCCTATCCTCTATCCTATCCTATCCTATATCCTATCCTATCCTCTATCCTTTCCCATCCTCTATCCTATCCTATCCTCTATCATATCCTATCCTCTATCCTATCCTATCCTATCCTCTATCATATCCTATCCTCTATCCTATCCTATCCTCTATGCTATTCTATCCTGTATCCTATCCTATACTCTACCGTATTCTACCATCTATCCTATCCTATCCTCTATCATATCCTATCATCTATCCTATCCTATCCTCTATCGTATCCTATCCTCTATCCCATCCTATCCTCTATCCTATCCCATCCTCTATCCTATCCTATCCTCTATCATATCCTATCGTCTATCCTATCCTATCCTCTATCTTATCCTATCCTCTATCCCATCCTATCCTCTATCCTATCCCATCCTCTATCCTATCCTATCCTCTATGATATCCTATCCTCTATCCTATCCTATCCTCTATCTTATCCTATCCTCTATCCCATCCTATCCTCTATCCTATCCCATCCTCTATCCTATCCTATCCTCTATGATATCCTATCCTCTATCCTATCCTATCCTCTATCTCATCCTATCCTCTATCCTATCCTATCCTCTATCATATCCTATCCTCCATCCTATCCTATCCTCTATCCTATTCTACCCTCTATCCAATCCTATCCTCTATCCTATCCTATCCTATATACTATCCTATCCTCTATCCTATCCCATCCTCTATCCTATCCTATCCTCTATCATATCCTATCCTCTATCCTATCCTATCCTCTATCTCATCCCATCCTCTATCCTATCCTATCCTCTATCATATCCTATCCTCTATCCTATCCTATCCTCTATCTCATCCTATCCTCTATTCCATCCTATCCTCCATCCTATCCTATCCTCTATCCTATTCTACCCTCTATCCAATCCTATCCTCTATCCTATCCTATCCTATATCCTATCCTATCCTCTATCCTATCCCATCCTCTATCCTATCCTATCCTCTATCATATCCTATCCTCTATCCTATCCTATCCTCTATCTCATCCTATCCTCTATCCTATCCTATCCTCTATCATATCCTATCCTCTATCCTATCCTATCCTCTATGCTATTCTATCCTGTATCCTATCCTATACTCTACCGTATTCTACCATCTATCCTATCCTATCCTCTATCATATCCTATCGTCTATCCTATCCTATCCTCTATCGTATCCTATCCTCTATCCCATCCTATCCTCTATCCTATCCCATCCTCTATCCTATCCTATCCTCTATCATATCCTTTCCTCTATCCTATCCTATCCTCTATCTCATCCTATCCTCTATCCTATCCTATCCTCTATCATATCCTATACTCTATCTCATCCTATCCTCTATTCCATCCTATCCTCCATCCTATCCTATCCTCCATCCTATACTATCCTCTATCCTATCCTCTCATCTAACATTTCCTATCCTCTATCCCAACCTATCCTCCATCCTCTCCTATCCTCTATCCTATCCTATACTCTATCTTATCCTATCCTCTATCCCATCCTATCCCCCATCCTATCCTGTCCTCTATCCTATACAATCCTCTATCCTATCGTATCCTCTATCGTATCCTACCATGTATCCTATCCTATCCTCTATCCCATCCTATCCTCTATCCCATCCTATCCTCCATCCTATCCTATCCTCCATCCTATACTATCCTCTATCCTATCCTCTCATCTAACATTTAGTATCCTCTATCCCAACCTATCCTCCATCCTATCCTATGCTCTATCTTATCCTATCCTCTATCATATCCTATCGTCTATCCTTTCCTATCCTCTATCTTATCCTATCCTCTATCCCATCCTATCCTCTATCCTATCCCATCCTCTATCCTATCCTATCCTCTATCATATCCTATCCTCTATCCTATCCTATCCTCTATCTCATCCTATCCTCTATCCTATCCTATCCTCTATCATATCCTATCCTCTATCCTATCCTATCCTCTATCTCATCCTATCCTCTATTCCATCCTATCGTCCATCCTATCCTATCCTCTATCCTATTCTACCCTCTATCCAATCCTATCCTCTATCCTATCCTATCCTATATCCTATCCTATCCTCTATCCTATCCCATCCTCTATCCTATCCTATCCTCTATCATATCCTATCCTCTATCCTATCCTATCCACTATCTCATCCTATCATCTAACCTATCCTCTATCATATCCTATCCTCTATCCTATCCTATCGTCTATCTTATCGTATCCTCTATCCCATCCTATCCTCCATCCTATCCTATCCTCTATCTCATCCTATCCTCTATCCTATCCTATCCTCTATCATGTCCTATCCTCTATCCTATCCTATCCTCTATCTCATCCTATCCTCTATTCCATCCTATCCTCCATCCTATCCTATCCTCTATCCCATTCTACCCTCTATTCAATCCTATCCTCTATCCTATCCTATCCTATATCCTATCCTATCCTCTATCCCATCCCATCCTCTATCCTATCCTATCCTCTATCTCATCCTATCCTCTATTCCATCCTATCCTCCATCCTATCCTATCCTCCATCCTATACTATCCTCTATCCTATCCTATCCTCTATCTTATACTATTCTCTATCCTATCCTATCCTCTATCTCATCCTATCTTCTATCCTATCCTATTATCTATCATATCCTATCCTCTATCCTATCCTATCCTCTATCTCATCCTATCCTCCATTCCATCCTATCCTCCATCCTATCCTATCCTCTATCCTATTCTACCCTCTATCCAATCCTATCGTCTATCCTATCCTATCCTATATCCTATCCTATCCTCTATCCTATCCTATCCTCTATCCTATTCTACCCTCTATCCAATCCTATCCTCTATCCTATCCTATCCTATATCCTATCCTATCCTCTATCCTATCCTATCCTCTATCTCATCCTATCCTCTATTCCATCCTATCCTCCATCCTATCCTATCCTCTATCCTATTCTACCCTCTATCCAATCCTATCGTCTATCCTATCCTATCCTATATCCTATCCTATCCTCTATCCTATCCTGTCCTCTATCGTATCCTATCCTCTATCTTATCCTATCCTCTATCCCATCCTATCCTCCATACTATCCTATCCTCTATCGTATCCTATCCTGTATCCTATCCTATCCTCTATCATATCCTACCATCTATCCTATCCTACCCTCTATCATATCCTATCGTCTATCCTATCGTCTATCCTCTATCTTATCCTATCCTGTATCCCATCCTAACCTCCATCCTATCCTCCATCCTATCCTATCCTCTATCGTATCCTATCCTCTATCCTATCCTATCCTCTATCCTATCCTATCCTCAATCCCATCCTATCCTCTATCCTATCCTATCCTCTATCCTATCCTATCCCGTATACTATTCTATCCTCTATCCTATCCTATCATCTATCCTATCCCATCCTCTATCCTATCCTATCCTCTATCATATCCTATCGTCTATCCTATCCTATCCTCTATCTTATCCTATCCTCTATCCCATCCTATCCTCTTTCCTATCCCATCCTCTATCCTATCCTATCCTCTATGATATCCTATCCTCTATCCTATCCTATCCTCTATCTCATCCTATCCTCTATCCTATCCTATCCTCTATCATATCCTATCCTCCATCCTATCCTATCCTCTATCCTATTCTACCCTCTATCCATTCCTATCCTCTATCCTATCCTATCCTATATACTATCCTATCCTCTACCCTATCCCATCCTCCATCCTCTCCTATCCTCCATCCTATCCTATCCTTAATGCTATTCTATCCTGTATCCTATCCTATACTCTACCGTATTCTACCATCTATCCTATCCTATCCTCTATCATATCCTATCCTCTATCCCATCCTATCCTCTATCCTATCCCATCCTCTATCCTATCCTATCCTCTATGATATCCTATCCTCTATCCTATCCTATCCTCTATCTCATCCTTTCCTCTATCCTATCCTATCCTCTATCATATCCTATCCTCTATCCCATCCTATCCTCTATCCTATCCCATCCTCTATCCTATCCTATCCTCTATCATATCCTATCCTATATCCTATCCTATCCTCTATCTTATCGTATCCTCTATCGTATCCTATCCTTTATCCTATCCTATCCTCTATCCTATTCTATCCTATATCGTATCCTATCCTCTATCGTATCCTACCATCTATCCTATCCTATCCTCTATCCCATCCTATCCTCTATCCTATCCTATCCTCTATTCTATCCTATCCTCTATCCAATCCTATACTCTATCCTATCCTATTCCTCTATCCTATGCTATCCTCTATCCTATTCTATCCTCCATCCTATCCTATCATCTATCCTATACTATCCTCTATCCTATCCTATCCTCTATCCTTTCCTATCCACTATCCTATCCTATCCGCTATCCTATCCTATCATTTATCCTATCCTATCCTCTATCGCATCCTGCCATATATCCGATACTATTCTCTATCCTATCCTATCCGCTGTCCAATCCTATCCTCTATCCTATTCTAGCCTCTATCCTATCCTATCGTCTATCCTTTCCTATCCTCTATACTCTCCTCTATCGTATCCTATCCTCTATCGTATCCTACCATCTATCCAATCCTATCCTCTACCGTATCCTACCATCTATCCTATCCTATCTTCCATCACATCCTATCCTCAGTCCTATCCTATCTTCCATCTTATCCTATCCTCTATCCAATACTATCCTCCATCCTATCCTATCCTCTATCGTATCCTATCCTCTATCCAATCCTATCCTCTATCGTATCCTATCCTTTATCCTATCCTATACTCTATCCTATTCTATCCTCTATCGTATCCTATCCTCTATCCTATCCTACCAACTATCCTATCCTATCCTCTATCCTATCCTATCCTCTATCCTATCCCATCCTCTATCGTATCCTATCCTCTATCCAATCCTGTCCTCTATCCTATCCTATCCTCTATCATATCCTATCCTCTATCCTATCCTATCCTATCCTCTATCATATCCTATCCTCTATCCTATCCTATCCTCTATGCTATTCTATCCTGTATCCTATCCTATACTCTACCGTATTCTACCATCTATCCTATCCTATCCTCTATCATATCCTATCGTCTATCCTATCCTATCCTCTATCTTATCCTATCCTCTATCCCATCCTATCCTCTATCCTATCCCATCCTCTATCCTATCCTATCCTCTATGATATCCTATCCTCTATCCTATCCTATCCTCTATCTCATCCTTTCCTCTATCCTATCCTATCCTCTATCATATCCTATCCTCCATCCTATCCTATCCTCTATCCTATTCTACCCTCTATCCAATCCTATCCTCTATCCTATCCTATCCTATATACTATCCTATCCTCTATCCTATCCCATTATCTATCCTATCCTATCCTCTATCATATCCTATCCTCTATCCTATCCTATCCTCTATCTCATCCTATCCTCTATTCCATCCTATCCTCCATCCTATCCTATCCTCTATCCTATTCTACCCTCTATCCAATCCTATCCTCTATCCTATCCTATCCTATATCCTATCCTATCCTCTATCCTATCCCATCCTCTATCCTATCCTATCCTCTATCTCATCCTATCCTCTATTCCATCCTATCCTCCATCCTATCCTATCCTCCATCCTATACTATCCTCTATCCTATCCGCTCATCTAACATTTCCTATCCTCTATCCCAACCTATCCTCCATCCTCTCCTATCCTCTATCCTATCCTATCCTCTATCTTATACTATCCTCTATCCCATCCTATCCTCTATCCCATCCTATCCTCTATCCTATCCCATCCTCTATCCTATCCTATCCTCTATCATATCCTATCCTATATCCTATCCTATCCTCTATCTTATCGTATCCTCTATCGTATCCTATCCTTTATCCTATCCTATCCTCTATCCTATTCTATCCTATATCGTATCCTATCCTCTATCGTATCCTACCATCTATCCTATCCTATCCTCTATCCCATCCTATCCTCTATCCTATCCTATCCTCTATTCTATCCTATCCTCTATCCAATCCTATACTCTATCCTATCCTATTCCTCTATCCTATGCTATCCTCTATCCTATTCTATCCTCCATCCTATCCTATCATCTATCCTATACTATCCTCTATCCTATCCTATCCTCTATCCTTTCCTATCCACTATCCTATCCTATCCGCTATCCTATCCTATCATTTATCCTATCCTATCCTCTATCGCATCCTGCCATATATCCGATACTATTCTCTATCCTATCCTATCCGCTGTCCAATCCTATCCTCTATCCTATTCTAGCCTCTATCCTATCCTATCGTCTATCCTTTCCTATCCTCTATACTCTCCTCTATCGAATCCTATCCTCTATCGTATCCTACCATCTATCCAATCCTATCCTCTACCGTATCCTACCATCTATCCTATCCTATCTTCCATCACATCCTATCCTCAGTCCTATCCTATATTCCATCTTATCCTATCCTCTATCCAATACTATCCTCCATCCTATCCTATCCTCTATCCCATCCTATCCTCTTTCCTATCCCATCCTCTATCCTATCCTATCCTCTATGATATCCTATCCCCTATCCTATCCTATCCTCTATCTCATCCTATCCTCTATCCTATCCTATCCTCTATCATATCCTATCCTCCATTCTATCCTATCCTCTATCCTATTCTACCCTCTATCCAATCCTATCCTCTATCCTATCCTATCCTATTTACTATCCTATCCTCTATCCTATCCCATCCTCTATCCTATCCTATCCTCTATCATATCCTATCCTCTATCCTATCCTATCCTCTATCTCATCCCATCCTCTATCCTATCCTATCCTCTATCATATCCTATCCTCTATCCTATCCTATCCTCTATCTCATCCTATCCTCTATTCCATCCTATCCTCCATCCTATCCTATTGTCTATCCTATCCTATCCTCTATCCTATCCTCTCAGCTATGCTATCCTATCCTCTATCGTATCCTACCATCTATCCTATCCTATCCTCTATCCCATCCTATCTTCTATCCCATCCTATCCTCTATCCTATCCCATCCTCTATCGTATCCTATCCTCTATCCAATCCTATCCTCTATCCTATCCTATCCTCTATCCTATCCCATCCTCTATCGTATCCTATCCTCTATCCTATCCTATTCCTCTATCCTATGCTATCCTCTATCTTATCCTATCCTCTATCCCATCCTATCCTCCATCCTACCCAACCTCTATCGTATCCTATCCTGTATCCCATCCTATCTTCTATCCCCTCCTATCCTCTATCCTATCCTATCCTCTATGATATCCTATCCTCTATCCTATCCTATCCTCTATCTTATCCTATCCTCTATCCCATCCTATCCTCCATACTATCCTATCCTCTATCGTATCCTATCCTGTATCCTATCCTATCCTCTATCATATCCTACCATCTATCCTATCCTATCCTCTATCATATCCTATCGTCTATCCTATCCTATCCTCTATCTTATCCTATCCTGTATCCCATCCTAACCTCCATCCTATCCTCCATCCTATCCTATCCTCTATCGTATCCTATCCTGTATCCTATCCTATCCTCTATCATATCCTACCCTCTATCGCATCCTACCATATATCCGATACTATTCTCTCTCCTATCCTATCCGCTGTCCAATCCTATCCTCTATCCTATCCTATCGTCTATCCTTTCCTATCCTCTATACTCTCCTCTATCGTAACCTATCCTCTATCGTATCCTACCATCTATCCTATCCTATCCTCTATCCCATGCTATCCTCTATCTTATCCTATCCTCTATCTCATCCTATCCTCTATCATATCCTATCCTCTATCATATCCTATCCTCTATCTCATCCTATCCTCTATCCTATCCTATCCTCTATCATATCCTATCCTCTATCCTATCCTATCCTGTATCCTATCCTATCCTCTATCCTATCCTCTATCCTATCCTATCCTCTATCCTATCCTATCCTCAATCCCATCCTATCCTCTATCCTATCCTATCCTCTATCCTATCCTATCCCGTATACTATCCTATCCTCTATCCTATCCTATCATCTATCCTATCCCATCCTCTATCCTATCCTATCCTCTATCATATCCTATCGTCTATCCTATCCTATCCTCTATCTTATCCTATCCTCTATCCCATCCTATCCTCTATCCTATTCCATCCTCTATCCTATCCTATCCTCTATGATATCCTATCCTCTATCCTATCCTATCCTCTATCTCATCCTATCCTCTATCCTATCCTATCCTCTATCATATCCTATCCTCCATCCTATCCTATCCTCTATCCTATTCTACCCTCTATCCATTCCTATCCTCTATCCTATCCTATCCTATATACTATCCTATCCTCTATCCTATCCCATCCTCTATCCTACCCTATCCTCTATCATATCCTATCGTCTATCCTATCCTATCCTCTATCGTATCCTATCCTCTATCCCATCCTATCCTCTATCCTATCCCATCCTCTATCCTATCCTATCCTCTATCATATCCTTTCGTCTATCCAATCCTATCCTCTATCTTATCCTATCCTCTATCCTATCCTATCCTCTATCATATCCTATCCTCTATCCTATCCTATCCTCTATCTCATCCTATCCTCTATTCCATCCTATCCTCCATCCTATCCTATCCTCTATCCAATTCTACCCTCTATCCAATCCTATCATCTATCCTATCCTATCCTATATCCTATCCTATCCTCTATCCTATCCCATCCTCTATCCTATCCTATCCTCTATCATATCCTATCCTCTATCCTATCCTATCCTCTATCTCATCCTATCCTCTATTCCATCCTATCCTCCATCCTATCCTATCCTCCATCCTATACTATCCTCTATCCTATCCTCTCATCTAACATTTCCTATCCTCTATCCCAACCTATCCTCCATCCTCTCCTATCCTCCATCCTATCCTATCCTCAATGCTATTCTATCCTGTATCCTATCCTATACTCTACCGTATTCTACCATCTATCCTATCCTATCCTCTATCATATCCTATCGTCTATCCTATCCTATCCTCTATCTTATCCTATCCTCTATCCTATCCTATCCTCTATCCTATCTTATCGTATCCTCTATCCCATCCTATCCTCCATCCTATCCTATCCTCTATCCTATACTATCCTCTATCCTATCCTATCCTCTAACGTATCCTACCATGTATCCTATCCCATCCTCTATCCTATCCTATCCTCTATCATATCCTTTCGTCTATCCAATCCTATCCTCTATCTCATCCTATCCTCTATTCCATCCTATCCTCCATCCTATCCTATCCTCCATCCTATACTATCCTCTATCCTATCCTCTCATCTAACATTTCCTATCCTCTATCCCAACCTATCCTCCATCCTCTCCTATCCTCCATCCTATCCTATCCTCAATGCTATTCTATCCTGTATCCTATCCTATACTCTACCGTATTCTACCATCTATCCTATCCTATCCTCTATCATATCCTATCGTCTATCCTATCCTATCCTCTATCTTATCCTATCCTCTATCCTATCCTATCCTCTATCCTATCTTATCGTATCCTCTATCCCATCCTATCCTCCATCCTATCCTATCCTCTATCCTATACTATCCTCTATCCTATCCTATCCTCTAACGTATCCTACCATGTATCCTATCCTATCCTCTATCATATCCTATCCTCTGTCCTATCCTATCCTCTATCTTACCATATCGTATATCCCATCCTATCCTCCATCCTATCTTATCCTCTATCGTATCCTACCATTTATCCTATTATATCCTCTATCCCATCCTATCCTCCATCCTATCCTATCCTCCATCATATCCTACCATCTATCCTATCCTATCCTCTATCATATCCTATCGTCTATCCTATCCTATCCTCTATCTTATCCTATCCTGTATCCCATCCTAACCTCCATCCTATCCTCCATCCTATCCTATCCTCTATCGTATCCTATCCTGTATCCTATCCTATCCTCTATCATATCCTACCCTCTATCGCATCCTACCATATATCCGATACTATTCCCTCTCCTATCCTATCCGCTGTCCAATCCTATCCTCTATCCTATCCTATCGTCTATCCTTTCCTATCCTCTATACTCTCCTCTATCGTAACCTATCCTCTATCGTATCCTACCATCTATCCTATCCTATCCTCTATCCCATGCTATCCTCTATCCCATCCTATCCTCTATCCTATCCCATTCTCTATCCTATCCTATCCTCTATCATATCCTATCCTCTACCCTATCCTATCCTCTATCTCATCCTATCCTCTATCCTATCCTAGCCTCTATCATATCCTCTCCTCTATCCTATCCTATCCTCTATCTCATCCTATCCTCTATTCCATCCTATCCTCCATCCTATCCTATCCTCTATGCTATTCTATCCTATATCCTATCCTATCCTCTATCTCATCGTATCCTCTATCCAATCCTATCCTCTATCCTATCCAATCCTATATCCTATCCTATCCTCTATCCTATCCTATCCTCTATCCTATCCTATCCTCTATCCTATCTTATCGTATCCTCTATCCCATCCTATCCTCCATCCTATCCTATCCTCTATCCTATACTATCCTCTATCCTATCCTATCCTCTAACGTATCCTACCATGTATCCTATCCTATCCTCTATCATATCCTATCCTCTGTCCTATCCTATCCTCTATCTTACCATATCCTCTATCCCATCCTATCCTCCATCCTATCTTATCCTCTATCGTATCCTACCATTTATCCTATCATATCCTCTATCCCATCCTATCCTCCATCCTATCCTATCCTCCATCCTATACTATCCTCTATCCTATCCCATCCTCTATCCTATCCTATCCTCTATCATATCCTATCCTCTATCCTACCCTATCCTCTATCTCATCCTATCTTCTATCCTATCCTATTATCTATCATATCCTATCCTCTATCCTATCCTATCCTCTATCTCATCCTATCCTCTATTCCATCCTATCCTCCATCCTATCCTATCCTCTATCCTATTCTACCCTCTATCCAATCCTATCGTCTATCCTATCCTATCCTATATCCTATCCTATCCTCTATCCTATCCTATCCTCTATCCTATCCTATCCTCTATCTTATCCTATCCTCTATCCCATCCTATCCTCCATCTTATCCTATCCTCTATCCTATCCTATCCTCTATCTCATCCTATCCTCTATTCCATCCTATCCTCCATCCTATCCTATCCTCTATCTCATCCTATCCTCTATTCCATCCTATCCTCCATCCTATCCTATCCTCTATCCTATTCTACCCTCTATCCAATCCTATCGTCTATCCTATCCTATCCTATATCCTATCCTATCCTCTATCCTATCCTATCCTCTATCCTTTCCTATCCACTATCCTATCCTATCCGCTATCCTATCCTATCATTTATCCTATCCTGTCCTCTATCGCATCCTGTCATATATCCGATACTATTCTCTATCCTATCCTATCCGCTGTCCAATCCTATCCTCCATCCTATTCTAGCCTCTATCCTATCCTATCGTCTATCCTTTCCTATCCTCTATACTCTCCTCTATCCAAAGCTGTCCTCTATCATATCCTATCCTCAATCCTATCCTATCCTCTATCCAATCCTATCCTCTATCGTATCCTATCCTTTATCCTATCCTTTCCTCTATCCTATTCTATCCTATATCGTATCCTATCCTCTATCGTATCCTACCATCTATCCTATCCTATCCTCTATCCCATCCTATCCGCTATCGTATCCCATCCTCTATCCTATCCTATCCTCTATCATATCCTATCCTCTATCCTATCCTATCCTCTATCTCATCCTATCCTCTATTCCATCCTATCCTCTATTCCAGCCTATCCTCCATAGTACCCTATCCTCTATGCTATTCTATTCCTCTATCATATGCTATCCTCTATCCTATCCTATCCTCTATCCTATCCTATCGTATCCTCTACCGTATCCTACCATCTATCCAATCCTTTCCTCTACCGTATCCTACCATCTATCCTATCCTATCCTCTATCATATACTATCCTCAATCCTATCCTATCCTCTATCCTATTGTATCCTCTATCGTATCCTATCCTCTATCCTATCCTACCAACTATCCTATCCTATCCTCTATCCTATCCTGTCCTCTATCCTATCCCATCCTCTATCGTATCCTATCCTATATCCAATCCTATCCTCTATCCTATCCTATCCTCTATCCTATCCCATCCTCTATCGTATCCTATCCTCTATCCTATCCTATTCCTCTATCCTATGCTATCCTCTATCCCATCCTATCCTCTATCCCATCCTATCCTCCATCCTATCCTGTCCTCTAGCGTATACTATCCTCTATCCTATCCTATACTCTACCGTTTTCTACCATCTATCCTATCCTATCCTCTATCATATCCTATCCTCTATCCTATCCTATCCTCTATCCTATCCTATCCTCTATCCTATCCCATCCTCTATCGTATCCTATCCTCTATCATATCCTATCCTCTATCCTATCCTATCCTCTATCTTATCCTATCCTCTATCCCATCCTATCCTCCATCCTATCCTATCCTCTATTGTATCCTATCCTGTATCCTATCCTATCCTATATCCTATGCTATCCTCTATCCTATCCCATCCTCTATCGTATCCTATCCTCTATCCTATCCTATTCCTCTATCCTATGCTATCCTCTATCCCATCCTATCCTCTATCCCATCCTATCCTCCATCCTATCCTGTCCTCTAGCGTATACTATCCTCTATCCTATCCTATACTCTACCGTATTCTACCATCTATCCTATCCTATCCTCTATCATATCCCATCCTCTATCCTATCCTATCCTCTATCATATCCTATCCTCTATCCTATCCTATCCTCTATCTCATCCTATCTTCTATCCTATCCTATTATCTATCATATCCTATCCTCTATCCTATCCTATCCTCTATCTCATCCTATCCTCCATTCCATCCTATCCTCCATCCTATCCTATCCTCTATCCTATTCTACCCTCTATCCAATCCTATCGTCTATCCTATCCTATCCTATATCCTATCCTATCCTCTATCCTATCCTATCCTCTATCCTATTCTACCCTCTATCCAATCCTATCCTCTATCCTATCCTATCCTATATCCTATCCTATCCTCTATCCTATCCTATCCTCTATCTCATCCTATCCTCTATTCCATCCTATCCTCCATCCTATCCTATCCTCTATCCTATTCTACCCTCTATCCAATCCTATCGTCTATCCTATCCTATCCTCTATCATATCCCATCCTCTATCCTATCCTATCCTCTATCGTATCCTATCCTGTATCCTATCCTATCCTCTATCATATCCTACCCTCTATCGCATCCTACAATATATCCGATACTATTCTCTCTCCTATCCTATCCGCTGTCCAATCCTATCCTCTATCCTATCCTATCGTCTATCCTTTCCTATCCTCTATACTCTCCTCTATCGTAACCTATCCTCTATCGTATCCTACCATCTATCCTATCCTATCCTCTATCCCATGCTATCCTCTATCTTATCCTATCCTCTATCTCATCCTATCCTCTATTCCATAATATCCTCCATCCTATCCTATCCTCCATCCTATCCTATCCTCTATCCTATTCTACCCTCTATCCAATCCTATCCTCTATCCTATCCTATCCTATATACTATCCTATCCTCTATCATATCCTATCCTCTATCCTATCCTATCCTCTATCTCATCCTATCCTCTATTCCATCCTATCCTCCATCCTATCCTATCCTCTATCCTATCCTATCATCTATCCTATACAATCCTCTATCCTATACAATCCTCTATCCTATCCTATCCTGTATCCTATCCTATACTCTATCCTATCCTCTATCCTATCCTATCCTCTATCCTATCCTATCCTCAATCCCATCCTATCCTCTATCCTATCCTATCCTCTATCCTATCCTATCCCGTATACTATCCTATCCTCTATCCTATCCTATCATCTATCCTATCCCATCCTCTATCCTATCCTATCCTCTATCATATCCTATCGTCTATCCTATCCTATCCTCCATCTTATCCTATCCTCTATCCTATACTATCCTCTATCCTATCCTATCCTCTACCGTATCCTATCCTCTATCCAATCCTATCCTCTATCATATCCTATCCTCCATCCTATCCTATCATCTATCCTATACAATCCTCTATCGTATCCTATCCTGTACCCTATCCTATGCTCTATCCTATCCTCTATCCTATCCCATCCTCTATCCTATCCTATCCTCTATCATATCCTATCCTCTATCCTATCCTATCCTCTATCTCATCCCATCCTCTATCCTATCCTATCCTCTATCATATCCTATCCTCTATCCTATCCTATCCTCTATCTCATCCTATCCTCTATTCCATCCTATCCTCCATCCTATCCTATCCTCTATCCTATTCTACCCTCTATCCAATCCTATCCTCTATCCTATCCTATCCTATATCCTATCCTATCCTCTATCCTATCCTATCCTCTATCTCATCCTATCCTCTATTCCATCCTATCCTCCATCCTATCCTATCCTCTATCCTATCCTATCCTCTATCTCATCCTATCCTCTATTCCATCCTATCCTCCATCCTATCCTATCCTCTATCTCATCCTATCCTCTATTCCATCCTATCCTCCATCCTATCCTATCCTCTATCCTATTCTACCCTCTATCCAATCCTATCGTCTATCCTATCCTATCCACTATCCTATCCTATCCGCTATCCTATCCTATCATTTATCCTATCCTGTCCTCTATCGCATCCTGTCATATATCCGATACTATTCTCTATCCTATCCTATCCGCTGTCCAATCCTATCCTCTATCCTATTCTAGCCTCTATCCTATCCTATCGTCTATCCTTTCCTATCCTCTATACTCTCCTCTATCCAATCCTGTCCTCTATCATATCCTATCCTCAATCCTATCCTATCCTCTATCCAATCCTATCCTCTATCGTATCCTATCCTTTATCCTATCCTTTCCTCTATCCTATTCTATCCTATATCGTATCCTATCCTCTATCGTATCCTACCATCTATCCTATCCTATCCTCTATCCCATCCTATCCGCTATCGTATCCCATCCTCTATCCTATCCTATCCTCTATCATATCCTATCCTCTATCCTATCCTATCCTCTATCTCATCCTATCCTCTATTCCATCCTATCCTCTATTCCAGCCTATCCTCCATAGTACCCTATCCTCTATGCTATTCTATTCCTCTATCATATGCTATCCTCTATCCTATCCTATCCTCTATCCTATCCTATCGTATCCTCTACCGTATCCTACCATCTATCCAATCCTTTCCTCTACCGTATCCTACCATCTATCCTATCCTATCCTCTATCATATACTATCCTCAATCCTATCCTATCCTCTATCCTATTGTATCCTCTATCGTATCCTATCCTCTATCCTATCCTACCAACTATCCTATCCTATCCTCTATCCTATCCTGTCCTCTATCCTATCCCATCCTCTATCGTATCCTATTCTCTATCCAATCCTATCCTCTATCCTATCCTATCCTCTATCCTATCCCATCCTCTATCGTATCCTATCCTCTATCCTATCCTATTCCTCTATCCTATGCTATCCTCTATCCCATCCTATCCTCTATCCCATCCTATCCTCCATCCTATCCTGTCCTCTAGCTTATACTATCCTCTATCCTATCCTATACTCTACCGTATTCTACCATCTATCCTATCCTATCCTCTATCATATCCTATCCTCTATCCTATCCTATCCTCTATCCTATCCTATCCTCTATCCTATACCATCCTCTATCGTATCCTATCCTCTATCATATCCTATCCTCTATCCTATCCTATCCTCTATCTTATCCTATACTCTATCCCATCCTATCCTCCATCCTATCCTATCCTCTATTGTATCCTATCCTGTATCCTATCCTATCCTATATCCTATGCTATCCTCTATCCTATCCCATCCTCTATCGTATCCTATCCTCTATCCTATCCTATTCCTCTATCCTATGGTATCCTCTATCCTATCCTATCCTCTATCCCATCCTATCCTCCATCCTATCCTGTCCTCTAGCGTATACTATCCTCTATCCTATCCTATACTCTACCGTATTCTACCATCTATCCTATCCTATCCTCTATCATATCCCATCCTCTATCCTATCCTATCCTCTATCATATCCTATCCTCTATCCTATCCTATCCTCTATCTCATCCTATCTTCTATCCTATCCTATTATCTATCATATCCTATCCTCTATCCTATCCTATCCTCTATCTCATCCTATCCTCCATTCCATCCTATCCTCCATCCTATCCTATCCTCTATCCTATTCTACCCTCTATCCAATCCTATCGTCTATCCTATCCTATCCTATATCCTATCCTATCCTCTATCCTATCCTATCCTCTATCCTATTCTACCCTCTATCCAATCCTATCCTCTATCCTATCCTATCCTATATCCTATCCTATCCTCTATCCTATCCTATCCTCTATCTCATCCTATCCTCTATTCCATCCTATCCTCCATCCTACCCTATCCTCTATCCTATTCTACCCTCTATCCAATCCTATCGTCTATCCTATCCTATCCTCTATCATATCCCATCCTCTATCCTATCCTATCCTCTATCGTATCCTATCCTGTATCCTATCCTATCCTCTATCATATCCTACCCTCTATCGCATCCTACAATATATCCGATACTATTCTCTCTCCTATCCTATCCGCTGTCCAATCCTATCCTCTATCCTATCCTATCGTCTATCCTTTCCTATCCTCTATACTCTCCTCTATCGTAACCTATCCTCTATCGTATCCTACCATCTATCCTATCCTATCCTCTATCCCATGCTATCCTCTATCTTATCCTATCCTCTATCTCATCCTATCCTCTATTCCATAATATCCTCCATCCTATCCTATCCTCCATCCTATCCTATCCTCTATCCTATTCTACCCTCTATCCAATCCTATCCTCTATCCTATCCTATCCTATATACTATCCTATCCTCTATCATATCCTATCCTCTATCCTATCCTATCCTCTATCTCATCCTATCCTCTATTCCATCCTATCCTCCATCCTATCCTATCCTCTATCCTATCCTATCATCTATCCTATACAATCCTCTATCCTATACAATCCTCTATCCTATCCTATCCTGTATCCTATCCTATACTCTATCCTATCCTCTATCCTATCCTATCCTCTATCCTATCCTATCCTCAATCCCATCCTATCCTCTATCCTATCCTATCCTCTATCCTATCCTATCCCGTATACTATCCTATCCTCTATCCTATCCTATCATCTATCCTATCCCATCCTCTATCCTATCCTATCCTCTATCATATCCTATCGTCTATCCTATCCTATCCTCCATCTTATCCTATCCTCTATCCTATACTATCCTCTATCCTATCCTATCCTCTACCGTATCCTATCCTCTATCCAATCCTATCCTCTATCATATCCTATCCTCCATCCTATCCTATCATCTATCCTATACAATCCTCTATCGTATCCTATCCTGTACCCTATCCTATGCTCTATCCTATCCTCTATCCTATCCCATCCTCTATCCTATCCTATCCTCTATCATATCCTATCCTCTATCCTATCCTATCCTCTATCTCATCCCATCCTCTATCCTATCCTATCCTCTATCATATCCTATCCTCTATCCTATCCTATCCTCTATCTCATCCTATCCTCTATTCCATCCTATCCTCCATCCTATCCTATCCTCTATCCTATTCTACCCTCTATCCAATCCTATCCTCTATCCTATCCTATCCTATATCCTATCCTATCCTCTATCCTATCCTATCCTCTATCTCATCCTATCCTCTATTCCATCCTATCCTCCATCCTATCCTATCCTCTATCCTATTCTACCCTCTATCCAATCCTATCCTCTATCCTATCCTATCCTATATCCTATCCTATCCTCTATCCTATCCCATCCTCTATCCTATCCTATCCTCTATCATATCCTATCCTCTATCCTATCCTATCCTCTATCTCATCCTATCCTCTATCCTATCCTATCCTCTATCATATCCTATCCTCTATCCTATCCTATCCTCTATGCTATTCTATTCTGTATCCTATCCTATACTCTACCGTATTCTACCATCTATCCTATAATATCCTCTATCATATCCTATCGTCTATCCTATCCTATCCCCTATCGTATCCTCTCCTCTATCCCATCCTGTCCTCTATCCTATCCCATCCTCTATCCTATCCTATCCTCTATCATATCCTATCTTCTATCCTATCCTATCCTCTATCTCATCCTATCCTCTATCCTATCCTATCCTCTATCATATCCTATCCTCTATCCTATCCTATCCTCTATCTCATCCTATCCTCTATTCCATCCTATCGTCCATCCTATCCTATCCTCTATCCTATTCTACCCTCTATCCAATCCTATCCTCTATCCTATCCTATCCTATATCCTATCCTATCCTCTATCCTATCCCATCCTCTATCCTATCCTATCCTCTATCATATCCTATCCTCTATCCTATCCTATCCACTATCTCATCCTATCATCTAACCTATCCTCTATCATATCCTATCCTCTATCCTATCCTATCGTCTATCTTATCGTATCCTCTATCCCATCCTATCCTCCATCCTATCCTATCCTCAATGCTATTCTATCCTGTATCCTATCCTATACTCTACCGTATTCTACCATCTATCCTATCCTATCCTCTATCATATCCTATCGTCTATCCTATCCTATCCTCTATCGTATCCTATCCTCTATCCCATCCTATCCTCTATCCTATCCCATCCTCTATCCTATCCTATCCTCTATCATATCCTATCCTCTATCCTATCCTATCCTCTATCTCATCCTATCCTCTATCCTATCCTATCCTCTATCATATCCTATCCTCTATCCTATCCTATCCTCTATCTCATCCTATCTTCTATCCTATCCTATTATCTATCATATCCTATCCTCTATCCTATCCTATCCTCTATCTCATCCTATCCTCCATTCCATCCTATCCTCCATCCTATCCTATCCTCTATACTATTCTACCCTCTATCCAATCCTATCGTCTATCCTATCCTATCCTATATCCTATCCTATCCTCTATCCTATCCTATCCTCTATCCTATTCTACCCTCTATCCAATCCTATCCTCTATCCTATCCTATCCTATATCCTATCCTATCCTCTATCCTATCCTATCCTCTATCTCATCCTATCCTCTATTCCATCCTATCCTCCATCCTATCCTATCCTCTATCCTATTCTACCCTCTATCCAATCCTATCGTCTATCCTATCTTATCCTATATCCTATCCTATCCTCTATCCTATCCTATCCTCTATCGTATCCTATCCTCTATCTTATCCTACCCTCTATCCCATCCTATCCTCCATACTATCCTATCCTCTATCGTATCCTATCCTGTATCCTATCCTATCCTCTATCATATCCTACCATCTATCCTATCCTATCCTCTATCATATCCTATCGTCTATCCTATCCTATCCTCTATCTTATCCTATCCTGTATCCCATCCTAACCTCCATCCTATCCTCCATCCTATCCTATCCTCTATCGTATCCTATCCTGTATCCTATCCTATCCTCTATCATATCCTACCCTCTATCGCATCCTACAATATATCCGATACTATTCTCTCTCCTATCCTATCCGCTGTCCAATCCTATCCTCTATCCTATCCTATCGTCTATCCTTTCCTATCCTCTATACTCTCCTCTATCGTAACCTATCCTCTATCGTATCCTACCATCTATCCTATCCTATCCTCTATCCCATGCTATCCTCTATCTTATCCTATCCTCTATCTCATCCTATCCTCTATTCCATCCTATCCTCCATCCTATCCTATCCTCCATCCTATCCTATCCTCTATCCTATTCTACCCTCTATCCAATCCTTTCCTCTATCCTATCCTATCCTATATACTATCCTATCCTCTATCATATCCTATCCTCTATCCTATCCTATCCTCTATCTCATCCTATCCTCTATTCCATCCTATCCTCCATCCTATCCTATCCTCTATCCTATCCTATCATCTATCCTATACAATCCTCTATCCTATACAATCCTCTATCCTATCCTATCCTGTATCCTATCCTATCCTCTATCCTATCCTCTATCCTATCCTATCCTCTATCCTATCCTATCCTCAATCCCATCCTATCCTCTATCCTATCCTATCCTCTATCCTATCCTATCCCGTATACTATCCTATCCTCTATCCTATCCTATCATCTATCCTATCCCATCCTCTATCCTATCCTATCCTCTATCATATCCTATCGTCTATCCTATCCTATCCTCTATCTTATCCTATCCTCTATCCCATCCTATCCTCTATCCTATCCCATCCTCTATCCTATCCTATCCTCTATGATATCCTATCCTCTATCCTATCCTATCCTCTATCTCATCCTATCCTCTATCCTATCCTATCCTCTATCATATCCTATCCTCCATCCTATCCTATCCTCTATCCTATTCTACCCTCTATCCAATCCTATCCTCTATCCTATCCTATCCTATATACTATCCTATCCTCTATCATATCCTATCGTCTATCCTATCCTATCCTCTATCGTATCCTATCCTCTATCCTATCCTATCCTCTATCCTATTCTACCCTCTATCCAATCCTATCCTCTATCCTATCCTATCCTATATCCTATCCTATCCTCTATCCTATCCTATCCTCTATCTCATTCTATCCTCTATTCCATCCTATCCTCCATCCTATCCTATCCTCTATCCTATTCTACCCTCTATCCAATCCTATCGTCTATCCTATCCTATCCTATATCCTATCCTATCCTCTATCCTATCCTATCCTCTATCGTATCCTATCCTCTATCTTATCCTATCCTCTATCCCATCCTATCCTCCATACTATCCTATCCTCTATCGTATCCTATCCTGTATCCTATCATATCCTCTATCATATCCTACCATCTATCCTATCCTATCCTCTATCATATCCTATCGTCTATCCTATCCTATCCTCTATCTCATTTTATCCTCTATTCCATCCTATCCTCCATCCTATCCTATCCTCTATCCTATCCTATCATCTATCCTATACAATCCTCTATCCTATACAATCCTCTATCCTATCCTATCCTGTATCCTATCCTATCCTCTATCCTATCCTCTATCCTATCCTATCCTCTATCCTATCCTATCCTCAATCCCATCCTATCCTCTATCCTATCCTATCCTCTATCCTATCCTATCCCGTATACTATCCTATCCTCTATCCTATCCTATCATCTATCCTATCCCATCCTCTATCCTATCCTATCCTCTATCATATCCTATCGTCTATCCTATCCTATCCTCTATCTTATCCTATCCTCTATCCCATCCTATCCTCTATCCTATCCCATCCTCTATCCTATCCTATCCTCTATGATATCCTATCCTATATACTATCCTATCCTCTATCCTATCCCATCCTCTATCCTATCCTATCCTCTATCATATCCTATCCTCTATCCTATCCTATCCTCTATCTCATCCTATCCTCTATCCTATCCTATCCTCTATCATATCCTATCCTCTATCCTATCCTATCCTCTATCTCATCCTATCCTCTATTCCATCCTATCCTCCATCCTATCCTATCCTCTATCCTATTCTACCCTCTATCCAATCCTATCCTCTATCCTATCCTATCCTATATCCTATCCTATCCTCTATCCTATCCCATCCTCTATCCTATCCTATCCTCTATCATATCCTATCCTCTATCCTATCCTATCCTCTATCTCATCCTATCCTCTATCCTATCCTATCCTCTATCATATCCTATCCTCTATCCTATCCTATCCTCTATGCTATTCTATCCTGTATCCTATCCTATACTCTACCGTATTCTACCATCTATCCTATCCTATCCTCTATCATATCCTATCGTCTATCCTATCCTATCCTCTATCGTATCCTATCCTCTATCCCATCCTATCCTCTATCCTATCCCATCCTCTATCCTATCCTATCCTCTATCATATCCTTTCGTCTATCCTATCCTATCCTCTATCTTATCCTATCCTCCATCCTCTCCTATCCTCCATCCTATCCTATCCTCAATGCTATTCTATCCTGTATCCTATCCTATACTCTACCGTATTCTACCATCTATCCTATCCTATCCTCTATCATATCCTATCGTCTATCCTATCCTATCCTCTATCGTATCCTATCCTCTATCCCATCCTATCCTCTATCCTATCCCATCCTCTATCCTATCCTATCCTCTATCATATCCTATCCTCTATCCTATCCTATCCTCTATCTCATCCTATCCTCTATCCTATCCTATCCTCTATCATATCCTATCGTCTATCCTATCCTATCCTCTATCTCATCCTATCCTCTATTCCATCCTATCCTCCATCCTATCCTATCCTCTATCCTATTCTACCCTCTATCCAATCCTATCCTCTATCCCAACCTATCCTCCATCCTCTCCTATCCTCCATCCTATCCTATCCTCAATGCTATTCTATCCTGTATCCTATCCTATACTCTACCGTATTCTACCATCTATCCTATCCTATCCTCTATCTCATCCTATCCTCTATCCTATCCTATCCTCTATCATATCCTATCCTCTATCCTATCGTATCCTCTATCTCATCCTATCCTCTATTCCATCCTATCCTCCATCCTATCCTATCCTCTATCCTATTCTACCCTCTATCCAATCCTATCCTCTATCCTATCCTATCCTATATCCTATCCTATCCTCTATCCTATCCCATCCTCTATCCTATCCTATCCTCTATCATATCCTATCCTCTATCCTATCCTATCCTATCCTCTATCATATCCTATCCTCTATCCTATCCTATCCTCTATGCTATTCTATACTGTATCCTATCCTATACTCTACCGTATTCTACCATCTATCCTATCCTATCCTCTATCATATCCTATCGTCTATCCTATCCTATCCTCTATCTCATCCTATCCTCTATCTCATCCTATCCTCTATTCCATCCTATCCTCCATCCTATCCTATCCTCCATCCTATACTATCCTCTATCCTATCCTCTCATCTAACATTTCCTATCCTCTATCCCAACCTATCCTCCATCCTCTCCTATCCTCCATCCTCTCCTATCCTCTATCCTATCCTATCCTCTATCTTATCCTATCCTCTATCATATCCTATCGTCTATCCTTTCCTATCCTCTATCTCATCCTATCCTCTATCCCATCCTATCCTCTATCCTATCCCATCCTCTATCCTATCCTATCCTCTATCATATCCTATCCTCTATCCTATCCTATCCTCTATCTCATTCTATCCTCTATCCTATCCTATCCTCTATCATATCCTATCCTGTATCCTATCCTATCCTCTATCTCATCCTATCCTCTATTCCATCCTATCGTCCATCCTATCCTATCCTCTATCCTATTCTACCCTCTATCCAATCCTATCCTCTATCCTATCCTATCGTCCATCCTCTCCTATCCTCTATCCTATCCTATCCTCTATCTTATCCTATCCTCTATCTCATCCTATCCTCTATTCCATCCTATCCTCCATCCTATCCTATCCTCCATCCTATACTATCCTCTATCCTATCCTCTCATCTAACATTTCCTATCCTCTATCCCAACCTATCCTCCATCCTCTCCTATCCTCCATCCTCTCCTATCCTCTATCCTATCCTATCCTCTATCTTATCCTATCCTCTATCATATCCTATCGTCTATCCTTTCCTATCCTCTATCTCATCCTATCCTCTATCCCATCCTATCCTCTTTCCTATCCCATCCTCTATCCTATCCTATCCTCTATCATATCCTATCCTCTATCCTATCCTATCCTCTATCTCATCCTATCCTCTATCCTATCCTATCCTCTATCATATCCTATCCTCTATCCTATCCTATCCTCTATCTCATCCTATCCTCTATTCCATCCTATCGTCCATCCTATCCTATCCTCTATCCTATTCTACCCTCTATCCAATCCTATCCTCTATCCTATCCTATCCTATATCCTATCCTATCCTCTATCTCATCCTATCCTCTATCCTATCCTATCCTCTATCTTATCCTATCCTCTATCCCATCCTATCCTCCATCCTATCCTGTCCTCTATCCTATACAATCCTCTATCCTATCGTATCCTCTATCGTATCCTACCATTTATCCTATCCTATCCTCTATCCCATCCTATCCTCTATCCCATCCTATCCTCCATCCTATCCTATCCTCCATCCTATACTATCCTCTATCCTATCCTCTCATCTAACATTTAGTATCCTCTATCCCAACCTATCCTCCATCCTCTCCTATCCTCTATCCTATCCTATCCTCTATCTTATCCTATCCTCTATCATATCCTATCGTCTATCCTTTCCTATCCTCTATCTTATCCTATCCTCTATCCCATCCTATCCTCTATCCTATCCCATCCTCTATCCTATCCTATCCTCTATCATATCCTATCCTCTATCCTATCCTATCCTCTATCTCATCCTATCCTCTATCCTATCCTATCCTCTATCCTATCCTATCCTCTATCATATCCTATCCTCTATCCTATCCTATCCTCTATCTCATCCTATCCTCTATTCCATCCTATCCTCCATCCTATCCTATCCTCTATCCTATTCTACCCTCTATCCAATCCTATCCTCTATCCTATCCTATCCTATATCCTATCCTATCCTCTACCCTATCCCATCCTCTATCCTATCCTATCCTCTATCTCATCCTATCCTCTATTCCATCCTATCCTCCATCCTATCCTATCCTCCATCCTATACTATCCTCTATCCTATCCTCTCAGCTAACATTTCCTATCCTCTAACCCAACCTATCCTCCATCCTCTCCTATCCTCTATCCTATCCTATCCTCTATCTTATACTATCCTCTATCCCATCCTATCCTCTATCCCATGCTATCCTCTATCCTATCCCATCCTCTATCCTATCATATCCCCTATCATATCCTATCCTCTATCCTATCCTATCGTCTATCTCATCCTATCCTCTATCCTATCCTATTATCTATCATATCCTATCCTCTATCCTATCCTATCCTCTATCTCATCCTATCCTCTATTCCATTCCAATCCTCCATCCTATCGTATCCTCTATCCTATTCTACCCTCTATCCAATCCTATCGTCTATCCTATCCTATCCTATATCCTATCCTATCCTCTATCCTATCCTATCCTCTATCCTATCCTATCCTCTATCTTATCCTATCCTCTATCCCATCCTATCCTCCATCTTATCCTGTCCTCTATCCTATTCTACCCTCTATCTAAACCTATCCTCTATGATATCCTATCCTCTATCCAATCCTATCCTCTATCGTATCCTATCCTTTATCCAATCCTATCCTCTATCTTATCCTATCCTCTATCCTATCCAATCTTCTATCGTATCCTCTATCCTCTCCTCTATCCTATCCTCTATCCTATCCTATCCTCAATCCTATCCTATCCCCTATACTATCCTATCCTCTATCCTATCCTATCCTCTATCCTATACAATCCACTATCCTATCCTATCCTGTATCCTATCCTATCCTCTATCCTATCCTCTATCCTATCCTATCCTCTATCCTATCCTATCCTCAATCCTATCCTATCCCCTATCCTATCCTATCCTCTATCCTATCCTATGCTCTATCCTATACAATCCTCTATCCTATCCTATTCCTCTATCCTATGCTATCCTCTATCCTATCCTATCCTCTATCCAATCCTATCCTCTATCCTTTCCTATCCTCTATCCTATCCTATCCTCTATCATATCCTATCCTCTATCCTATCCTATCCTCTATCCTATCCTATCCTCTATCATATCCTACCATCTATCCTATCCTCTATCATATCCTATCCTCTATACTATCCTATCGTCTATCTTATCGTATCCTCTATCCCATCCTTTCCTCCATCCTATCCTATCCTCTATGCTATTCTATCCTATATCCTATCCTATCCTCTATCTCATCCTATCCTCTATCCAATCCTATCCTCTATCCTATAATATCCTATATCCTATCCTATCCTCTATCCTATCCTATCCTCTATCCTATCCCATCCTCTATCCTATCCTATCCTCTATCATATCCTATCCTCTATCCTATCCTATCCTCAATCTCATCCTATCCTATCCTCTATCATATCCTATCCTCTATCCTATCCTATCCTCTATCTCATCCTATCCTCTATTCCATCCTATCCTCCATCCTATCCTATCCTCTATCATATCCTATCCTCTATACTATCCTATCGTCTATCTTATCGTATCCTCTATTCCATCCTATCCTCCATCCTATCCTATCCTCTATCCTATTCTACCCTCTATCTAAACCTATCCTCTATGATATCCTATCCTCTATCCTATCCTATCCTCTATCTCATCCTATCCTCTATTCCATCCTATCCTCCATCCTATCCTATCCTCTATCCTATTCTACCCTCTATCCAATCCTATCCTCTATCCTATCCTATCCTATATCCTATCCTATCCTCTACCCTATCCCATCCTCTATCCTATCCTATCCTCTATCCTATCCTCTCAGCTAACATTTCCTATCCTCTAACCCAACCTATCCTCCATCCTCTCCTATCCTCTATCCTATCCTATCCTCTATCCTATCCTATCCTCTATCCTATCCTATCCTCAATCCTATCCTATCCCCTATCCTATCCTATCCTCTATCCTATCCTATGCTCTATCCTATACAATCCTCTATCCTATCCTATTCCTCTATCCTATGCTATCCTCTATCCTATCCTATCCTCTATCCAATCCTATCCTCTATCCTTTCCTATCCTCTATCCTATCCTATCCTCTATCCTATTCTACCCTCTATCCAATCCTATCCTCTATCCTATCCTATCCTATATCCTATCCTATCCTCTACCCTATCCCATCCTCTATCCTATCCTATCCTCTATCCTATCCTCTCAGCTAACATTTCCTATCCTCTAACCCAACCTATCCTCCATCCTCTCCTATCCTCTATCCTATCCTATCCTCTATCCTATCCTATCCTCTATCCTATCCTATCCTCAATCCTATCCTATCCCCTATCCTATCCTATCCTCTATCCTATCCTATGCTCTATCCTATACAATCCTCTATCCTATCCTATTCCTCTATCCTATGCTATCCTCTATCCTATCCTATCCTCTATCCAATCCTATCCTCTATCCTTTCCTATCCTCTATCCTATCCTATCCTCTATCATATCCTATCCTCTATCCTATCCTATCCTCTATCTCATCCTATCCTCTATTCCATCCTATCCTCCATCCTATCCTATCCTCTATCCTATTCTACCCTCTATCCAATCCTATCCTCTATCCTATCCTATCCTATATCCTATCCTATCCTCTACCCTATCCCATCCTCTATCCTATCCTATCCTCTATCTCATCCTATCCTCTATTCCATCCTATCCTCCATCCTATCCTATCCTCCATCCTATACTATCCTCTATCCTATCCTCTCAGCTAACATTTCCTATCCTCTAACCCAACCTATCCTCCATCCTCTCCTATCCTCTATCCTATCCTATCCTCTATCCTATCCTATCCTCTATCCTATCCTATCCTCAATCCTATCCTATCCCCTATCCTATCCTATCCTCTATCCTATCCTATGCTCTATCCTATACAATCCTCTATCCTATCCTATTCCTCTATCCTATGCTATCCTCTATCCTATCCTATCCTCTATCCAATCCTATCCTCTATCCTTTCCTATCCTCTATCCTATCCTATCCTCTATCATATCCTATCCTCTATCCTATCCTATCCTCTATCCTATCCTATCCTCTATCCTATCCTATCCTCTATCCTATCCTCTCAGCTATCCTATCCTATCCTCTATCCTATCCTATCATTTATCCTATCGTATCCTCTACCGTATCCTACCATCTATCCTGTCCTATCTTCTATCATATCCTATCCTCTGTCCTTTCCTATCCTCTATCTTATCCTATCCTCCATCCTATCCTATCCTCTATCGTATCCTATCCTCTATCCAATCCTATCCTCTATCATATCCTATCCTCAATCCTATCCTATCCTCTATCCAATCCTATCCTCTATCGTATCCTATCCTTTATCCAATCCTATCCTCTATCTTATCCTATCCTCTATCCTATCCAATCTTCTATCGTATCCTCTATCATCTCCTCTATCCTATCCTCTATCCTATCCTATCCTCAATCCTATCCTATCCTCTATCTTATCCTATCCTCCATCCTATCCTATCCTCTATCGTATCCTATCCTCTATCCAATCCTACCATCTATCCTATCCTATCCTCTATCCCATGCTATCCTTTATCCCATCCTATCCTCTATCCTATCCCAACCTCTATCCTATCCTATCCTCTATCATATCCTATCCTCTATCCTATCCTATCTTCTATCTCATCCTATCCTCTATCCTATCCTATCCTCTATCATATCCTATCCTCTATCCTATCCTATCCTCTATCTCATCCTATCCTCTATTCCATCCTATCCTCCATCCTATCCTATCCTATATCCTATCCTATCCTCTATCCTATCCTATCCTCTATCCTATCCTATCCTCTATCATATCCTATCATCTATCCTATCCTCTATCATATCCTATCCTCTATCCTATCCTATCGTCTATCTTATCGTATCCTCTATCCCATCCTATCCTCCATCCTATCCTATCCTCTATCCTATTCTACACTCTATCCTATCCTATCCTCTATCCTATCCTATCCTCTCAGCTATCCTATCCTGTATCCTATCCTATCCTCTATCATATCCTACACTCTATCCTATCCTATCCTCTATCCTATCCTATCCTCTCAGCTATCCTATCCTATCCTCTATCGTATCCTACCGTGTATCCTATCCTATCCTCTATCCCATCCTATCCTCTATCCCATCCTATCCTCTATCCTATCCCATCCTCTATCCTATCCTATCCTCTATCATATCCTATCCTCTATCCTATCCTATCCTCTATCCTATCCTATCCTCTATCATATCCTATCCTCTATCCTATCCTATCCTCTATCATATCCTATCCTCTATCCTATCCTATCCTCTATCTCATCCTATCCTCTATCCTATCCTATCCTCTATCATATCCTATCCTCTATCCTATCCTATCCTCTATCTCATCCTATCCTCCATCCTATCCTATCCTCTATGCTATTCTATCCTATATCCTATCCTATCCTCTATCTCATCCTATCCTCTATCCAATCCTATCCTCTATCCTATAATATCCTATATCCTATCCTATCCTCTATCCTATCCTATCCTCTATCCTATCCCATCCTCTATCCTATCCTATCCTCTATCATATCCTATCCTCTATCCTATCCTATCCTCAATCTCATCCTATCCTATCCTCTATCATATCCTATCCTCTATCCTATCCTATCCTCTATCTCATCCTATCCTCTATTCCATCCTATCCTCCATCCTATCCTATCCTCTATGCTATTCTATCCTATATCCTATCCTATCCTCTATCTCATCCTATCCTCTATCCAATCCTATCCTCTATCCTATCCTATCCCCTATACTATCCTATCCTCTATCGTATCCTATCATGTATCCTATCCTCTATCATATCCTATCCTATATCCTATCCTATCCTCTACCTTATCGTATCCTCTATCCCATCCTATCCTCTATCCAATCCTATCCTCTATCCTATAGTATCCTATATCCTATCCTATCCTCTATCCTATCCTATCCTCTATCCTATCCTATCCTCTATCCTATCCTATCCTCTATCCTATCCTATCCTCTATCCTATCCTATCCTCTATCCTATCCTATCCTCTATCCTATCCTATCCTCTATCCTATCCTATCCTCTATCCTATCCTATCCTCTATCCTATCCTATCCTCTATCCTATCCTATCCTCTATCCTATCCTATCCTCTATCCTATCCTATCCTCTATTCTATCCTATCCTATCCTCTATACTATCCTATCCTCTATGCTATTCTATCCTGTATCCTATCCTATACTCTACCGTATTCTACCATCTATCCTATCCTATCCTCTATCATATCCTATCGTCTATCCTATCCTATCCTCTATCTTATCCTATCCTCTATCCCATCCTATCCTCCATCCTATCCTCCATACTATCCTATCCTCTATCGTATCCTATCCTGTATCTTATCCTATCCTCTATCATATCCTACCCTCTATCCTATCCTATCCTCTATCCTATCCTATCCTCTATCCTATCCTCTCAGCTATCCTATCCTATCCTCTATCCTATCCTATCATTTATCCTATCGTATCCTCTACCGTATCCTACCATCTATCCTGTCCTATCTTCTATCATATCCTATCCTCTGTCCTTTCCTATCCTCTATCTTATCCTATCCTCCATCCTATCCTATCCTCTATCGTATCCTATCCTCTATCCAATCCTATCCTCTATCATATCCTATCCTCAATCCTATCCTATCCTCTATCCAATCCTATCCTCTATCGTATCCTATCCTTTATCCAATCCTATCCTCTATCTTATCCTATCCTCTATCCTATCCAATCTTCTATCGTATCCTCTATCATCTCCTCTATCCTATCCTCTATCCTATCCTATCCTCAATCCTATCCTATCCTCTATCTTATCCTATCCTCCATCCTATCCTATCCTCTATCGTATCCTATCCTCTATCCAATCCTACCATCTATCCTATCCTATCCTCTATCCCATGCTATCCTTTATCTCATCCTATCCTCTATCCTATCCTATCCTCTATCATATCCTATCCTCTATCCTATCCTATCCTCTATCTCATCCTATCCTCTATTCCATCCTATCCTCCATCCTATCCTATCCTCTATGCTATTCTATCCTATATCCTATCCTATCCTCTATCTCATCCTATCCTCTATCCAATCCTATCCTCTATCCTATCCTATCCTATATCCTATCCTATCCTCTATCCTATCCTATCCTCTATCCTATCCTATCCTCTATCCTATCCTATCCTCTATCCTATCTTATCGTATCCTCTATCCCATCGTATCCTCCATCCTATCCTATCCTCTACCCTATACTATCCTCTATCCTATCCTATCCTCTATCATATCCTATCCTCTATCCTATCCTATCCTCTATCTCATCCTATCCTCTATTCCATCCTATCCTCCATCCTATCCTATCCTCTATGCTAGTCTATCCTATATCCTATCCTATCCTCTATCTCATCCTATCCTCTATCCAATCCTATCCTCTATCCTATAATATCCTATATCCTATCCTATCCTCTATCCTATCCTATCCTCTATCCTATCCTATCCTCTATCCTATCCTATCCTCTATCCTATCCTATCCTCTATCCTATCCTATCCTCTATCCTATCCTATCCTATCCTCTATACTATCCTATCCGCTATCGTATCCTATCATGTATCCTATCCTCTATCATATCCTATCCTATATCCTATCCTATCCTCTACCTTATCGTATCCTATATCCCATCATATCCTCCATCCTATCCTATCCTCTTTGCTATTCTATCCTGTATCCTATCCTATACTCTACCGTATTCTACCATCTATCCTATCCTATCCTCTATCATATCCTATCGTCTATCCTATCCTATCCTCTATCTTATCCTATCCTCTATCCCATCCTATCCTCCATCCTATCCTCCATCCTATCCTATCCTCTAGCGTATCCTATCCTGTATCTTATCCTATCCTCTATCATATCCTACCCTCTATCCTATCCTATCCTCTATCCTATCCTATCCTCTATCCTATCCTATCCTCTATCCTATCCTGTCAGCTATCCTATCCTATCCTCTATCCTATCCTATCATTTATCCTATCGTATCCTCTACTGTATCCTACCATCTATCCTGTCCTATCTTCTATCACATCCTATCCTCTGTCCTTTCCTATCCTCTATCGTATCCTATCCTCTATCCAATCCTATCCTCTATCATATCCTATCCTCAATCCTATCCTATCCTCTATCCCATCCTATCCTCCATCCTATCCTATCCTCCATCCTATCCTATCGTCTATCCTATCCTATCCTCTATCTTATCCTATCCTCTATCCCATCCTCTATTCCATCCTATCCTCCATCCTATCCTATCCTCTATCGTATCCTATCCTGTATCCTATCCTATCCTCTATCCCATGCTATCCTCTATCCCATCCTATCCTCTATCCTATCCCATCATCTATCCTATCCTATCTTCTATCACATCCTATCCTCCATCCTATCCTATCCTCTATCGTATCCTATCCTCTATCCAATCCTACCATCTATCCTATCCTATCCTCTATCCCATGCTATCCTTTATCCCATCCTATCCTCTATCCTATCCCATCCTCTATCCTATCCTATCCTCTATCATATCCTATCCTCTATCCTATCCTATCTTCTATCTCATCCTATCCTCTATCCTATCCTATCCTCTATCATATCCTATCCTCTATCCTATCCTATCCTCTATCTCATCCTATCCTCTATCCAATCCTATCCTCTATCCTATCCTATCCTATATCCTATCCTATCCTCTATCCTATCCTATCCTCCATCCTATCCTATCCTATCCTCTATCCTATCCTATCCTCTATCCTATCTTATCGTATCCTCTATCCCATCCTATCCTCCATCCTATCCTATCCTCTGTCCTTTCCTATCCTCTATCTTATCCTATCCTCCATCCTATCCTATCCTCTATCGTATCCTATCCTCTATCCAATCCTATCCTCTATCATATCCTATCCTCAATCCTATCCTATCCTCTATCCAATCCTATCCTCTATCGTATCCTATCCTTTATCCAATCCTATCCTGTATCTTATCCTATCCTCTATCCTATCTTCTATCGTATCCTCTATCATCTCCTCTATCCTATCCTCTATCCTATCCTATCCTCAATCCTATCCTATCCTCTATCTTCTCCTATCCTCCATCCTATCCTATCCTCTATCGTATCCTATCCTCTATCCAATCCTACCATCTATCCTATCCTATCCTCTATCCCATGCTATCCTTTATTCCATCCTATCTTCTATCCTATCCCATCCTCTATCCTATCCTATCCTCTATCATATCCTATCCTCTATCCTATCCTATCTTCTATCTCATCCTATCCTCTATCCTATCCTATCCTCTATCATATCCTATCCTCTATCCTATCCTATCCTCTATCTCATCCTATCCTCTATTCCATCCTATCCTCCATCCTATCCTATCCTCTATGCTATTCTATCCTATATCCTATCCTATCCTCTATCTCATCCTATCCTCTATCCAATCCTATCCTCTATCCTATCCTATCCTATATCCTATCCTATCCTCTATCCTATCCTATCCTCTATCCTATCCTATCCTCTATCCTATCTTATCGTATCCTCTATCCCATCCTATCCTCCATCCTATCCTATCCTCTACCCTATACTATCCTCTATCCTATCCTATCCTCTATCATATCCTATCCTCTATCCTATCCTATCTTCTATCTCATCCTATCCTCTATCCTATCCTATCCTCTATCATATCCTATCCTCTATCCAATCCTATCCTCTATCTCATCCTATCCTCTATCCAATCCTATCCTCTATCCCATCCTATCCTCCATCCTATCCTATCCTCCATCCTATACTCTCCTCTATCCTATCCTCTCATCTAACATTTCCTATCCTCTATCCCAACCTATCCTCCATCCTCTCCTATCCTCTATCCTATCCTATCCTCTATCTTATCCTATCCTCTATCCCATCCTATCCTCCATCCTATCCTGTCCTCTATCCTATACAATCCTCTATCCTATCGTATCCTCTATCGTATCCTACCATTTATCCTATCCTACCATCTATCCTATCCTATCCTCTATCCCATGCTATCCTCTATCCAATCCTATCCTCTATCCCATCCTATCCTCCATCCTATCCTATCCTCCATCCTATACTATCCTCTATCCTATCCTCTCATCTAACATTTCCTATCCTCTATCCCAACCTATCCTCCATCCTCTCCTATCCTCTATCCTATCCTATCCTCTATCTTATCCTATCCTCTATCCCATCCTATCCTCCATCCTATCCTGTCCTCTATCCTATACAATCCTCTATCCTATCGTATCCTCTATCGTATCCTACCATTTATCCTATCCTACCATCTATCCTATCCTATCCTCTATCCCATGCTATCCTCTATCCCATCCTATCCTCCATCCTATCCTATCCTCTATCCTATCCTATCCTCTATCCTATCTTATCGTATCCTCTATCCTATCCTATCCTCCATCCTATCCTATCCTCTATCCTATACTATCCTCTATCCTATCCTATCCTCTATCATATCCTATCCTCTATCCTATCCTATCTTCTATCTCATCCTATCCTCTATCCTATCCTATCCTCTATCATATCCTATCCTCTACCGTATCCTATCCTCTATCCAATCCTATCCTCTATCATATCCTATCCTCAATCCTATCCTATCCTCTATCCCATCCTATCCTCCATCTTATCCTATCCTCTATCCTATACTATCCTCTATTCTATCCTATCCTCTACCGTATCCTATCCTCTATCATATCCTATCCTCAATCCTATCCTATCCTCTATCCCATCCTATCCTCCATCTTATCCTATCCTCTAGCCCATCCTATCCTGCATCCTAACCTATCCTCTATCCTATCCTATCATTTATCCTATCCTGTCCTCTATCCTATCCTATCTTCTATCTTATCATATCCTCTACCCCATCCTATCCTCCATCCTATCCTATCCTCTATCGTATCCTATCCTCTATCCAATCCTATCCTCTATCATATCCTATCCTCAATCCTATCCTATCCTCTATCCCATCCTATCCTCCATCCTATCCTATCCTCCATCCTATCCTATCCGCTATCCAATCCTATCCTCTATCCTATACTATCCTCTATCCTATCCCATCCTCTATCGTATCATATCCTCTATCCCATCCTATCTCCATCTTATCCTATCCTCTATCCTATACTATCCTCTATCCTATCCTATCCTCTACCGTATCCTATCCTCTATCCAATCCTATCCTCTATCATATCCTATCCTCAATCCTATCCTATCCTCTATCCCATCCTATCCTCTATCCTATCGTATCCTCTACCGTATCCTACCATCTATCCTGTCCTATCTTCTATCACATCCTATCCTCTGTCCTTTCCTATCCTCTATCTTATCCTATCCTCCATCCTATCCTATTCTCTATCGTATCCTATCCTCTATCCAATCCTATCCTCTATCATATCCTATCCTCAATCCTATCCTATCCTCTATCCTATCCTATCCTCTATCCTATCCTATGCTCTATCCTATCATGTCCTCTATCGTATCCTCTATCCTCTCCTCTATCATATCCTATCCTCTATCCTATCCTATCCTCTATCCTATTCTATCCTGTATCCTATCCTATACTCTACCGTATTCTACCATCTATCCTAACCTATCCTCTATCATATCCGATCGTCTATCCTATCCTATCCTCTATCTTATCCTATCCTCTATCCCATCCTATCCTCCATCCTATCCTCCATCCTATCCTATCCTCTATCCTATCCTATCTTCTATTATATAAATCCTCTATCCTATCCTATCCTCTATCCTATCCTATCCTCTATCCTATCCTATTGTCTATCCATCCTATCGTCTATCGTATCCTATCCTCTTTCCTATCCTATCCACTATCGTATCCAATCCTCTATCCTATACAATCCCCTATCCTATCCTCTATCCTATCCTATCCTTTATACTATCCTATCCTATACTGTATTATATGCTATCCTCTATCCTATCCAATCCCCTATCCTATCCTCTATAATATCCTATCCTCTATCCTATAATATCATATATCCTATCCTATTCTCTATCCTATCCTATCCTCTATCCTATCCATTCCCCAATCGTATCCTCTATCCTATCCTATCCTCTATCCTATCCTATCCTCTATCCAATCCTATGCTCTATCCTATCCTATCCTCTATCCTATCCTATCTTCTATTATATAAATCCTCTATCCTTTCCAATCCTCTATCCTATCCTATTCTCTATCCTATCCTATCCTCTATCCTATCCTATCCTCTATCCTATCCAAATTCTACACTATCCTCTTTCCTATCCTAACCTCTATCCTATCCTCCAACCTATCCTCTATCCTATCCTATCCTCTATCCTATCCTATCGTCTATCCTTTCCTATCCTCTATCCCATCCTATCCTCCATCCTATCCTATCCTCTATCCTATCCTATCTTCTATCGTATACTATCCTCTATCCTATCCTATACTCTATCCAAACCTATCCTCTATGATATCCTATCCTCTATCGTCTCCTACCATCTATCCTATGCTATCCTATATCTTATCGTATCCTCCATCCCATCCTATCCCCCATCCTATCCTATCTTCTATTCTATCCTATCCTCTATCTTATCCTATCCTCTATCCCATCCTATCCTCCATCTTATCCTATCCACTATCCCATCCTATCCTCCATCCTATCCTATCGTCTATCCTTTCCTATCCTCTATCACATCCTATCCTCCATCCTATCCTATCCTCTACCCTATCCTATCCTCTATCGTATCCTACCATGTATCCTATCCTATCCTCTATCCCATCCTATCCTCTATCCTATCCTATCCTCTATCCTATCCCATCCTCTATCGTATCCTATCCTCTATCCTATCCTATTCCTCTATCATATGCTATCCTCTATCCTATCCTATCCTCTATCCTATCCTATCCGCTATCCTATCCTATCCCCTATACTATACTATCCTCTATCCCATCCTATCCTCCATCCTATGCTATCCTCTATCGTATCCTACCATCTATCCTATGCTATCCTCTATCATATCGCATCCTCTATCCTATCCCATCCTCTATCTTATCGTATCCTCTACTGTATCCTATCCTCTATCTTATCCTATCCTATATCCTATAAAATCCTCTATCCTATCCTATACTCTATCCTATCCTATCCTCTGTCCTATCCTACCCTCTGTCCTAACCTATCATATATTCAATCCTATCCTCTATCCTGTCCTGTCCTCTATCCTATCCTATACTATATCCTATACTATCCTCTATCCTATCCTATCCTCTATCGAATCCAATCACCTATCTTATCCTCTATCCTATAATATCCTGTATACTACTCAATCCCCTAACCTATCCTCTATCCTATCCTATCCTCAATCCTATCCTATCCCCTACCCTATCCTATCCTCTATCCTTTTGTATCCTCTGTCCGATCCCATCCTCTATCCTATCCTATCGTCTATCCTATAATATCCTCTATCCTATCCAATCTTCTATCCTATCCTCTATCCTATCCTCTATCGTATCCTATCCTCTATCGTATCCTACCATCTATCCTATCCTATCCTCTATCCCATCCTATCCTCTATCCCATCCTATCCTCTATCCCATCCTATCCTCTATCCTATCCCATCCTCTATCCTATCCTATCCTCTATCATATCCTATCCTTTCCTCTATCTCGTCCTATCCTCTATCCTATCCTATCCTCTATCGTATCCTATCCTGTATCCTATCCTATCCTCTATCATATCCTACCCTCTATCCTATCCTATCCTCTATTCCATCCTATCCTCCATCCTATCCTATCCTGTATCCTATCCTATCCTCTATCCCATCCTATCATCCATCCTATCCTATCCTCTAGCCTATTCTACCCTCTATCCAATCCTATCCTCTATCCTATCCTATCCTATATCCTATCCTATCCTCTATCCTATCCTATCCTCTATCCTATCCTATCCTCTATCCTATCCTATCCTCTATCCTAACCTATCCTGTATCCTATCCTATCCTCTATCCCATCCTATCATCCATCTTATCCTATCCTCTATCCCATCCTATCGTCCATTCTTAGCTATCCACTATCATATCCTATCCTCTGTCCTATCCTATCCTCCATCCTATCCTATCCTCTATTGTATCCTATCCTCTATCCAATCCTATCCTCTATCATATCTTTTCCTCAATCCTAATCCAATCCTCTATTTTATCGTATCCTCTATCCCATCCTATCCTCCATCCTATCCTATCCTCTATTGTATCCTATTATCTATCCAATCCTATCCTCTATCATATCCTATCCTCTATCCTATCCTATCCTCTATCATATCCTATCCTTTCCTCTATCTCGTCCTATCCTCTATCCTATCCTATCCTCTATCGTATCCTATCCTGTATCCTATCCTATCCTCTATCATATCCTACCCTCTATCCTATCCTATCCTCTAGCCTATTCTACCCTCTATCCAATCCTATCCTCAATCCTATCCTATCCTCTATCTTATCGTATCCTCTATCCCATCCTATCCTCCATCCTATCCTATCCTCCCTCCTATCCTATCCTCTATCCCATCCTATCATCAATCTTATCCTATCCTCTATCCCATCCTATCGTCCATCCTTAGCTATCCACTATCATATCCTATCCTCTGTCCTATCCTATCCTCTATCTCATCTTATCCTCTATCCAATCCTATCCTCCATCCTATCGTATCCTCTATTGTATCGTATCCTCTATCCAATCCTATCCTCTATCATATCCTATCCTCAATTCTATCCTTTCCTCTATCTCGTCCTATCCTCTATCCTATCCTATCCTCTATCGTATCCTATCCTGTATCCTACCCTATCCTCTATCATATCCTACCCTCTATCCTATCCTATCCTCTATTCCATCCTATCCTCCATCCTATCCTATCCTGTATCCTATCCTATCCTCTATCCCATCCTATCATCCATCCTATCCTATCCTCTAGCCTATTCTACCCTCTATCCAATCCTATCCTCAATCCTATCCTATCCTCTATCTTATCGTATCCTCTATCCCATCCTATCCTCCATCCTATCCTATCCTCCCTCCTATCCTATCCTCTATCCCATCCTATCATCAATCTTATCCTATCCTCTATCCCATCCTATCGTCCATCCTTAGCTATCCACTATCATATCCTATCCTCTGTCCTATCCTATCCTCTATCTCATCTTATCCTCTATCCAATCCTATCCTCCATCCTATCGTATCCTCTATTGTATCGTATCCTCTATCCAATCCTATCCTCTATCATATCCTATCCTCAATTCTATCCTATCCTCTATCCCATCCTATCCTCCATCCTATCCTATCCTCTATTGTATCCTATCCTCTATCCAATCCTATCCTCTATCATATCCTATCCTCAATCCTATCCTATCCTCCATCCTATCCTATCCTCTATTGTATCCTATCCTCTATCCAATCCTATCCTCTATCATATCCTATCCTCAATCCTATCCTATCCTCTATCTTATCGTATCCTCTATCCCATCCTGTCCTCCAACCCATCTTATCCTCCATCCTATACTATCCTCTATCCTATCCTATCCTCTATCTTATCCTACCCTCTTTCCCATCCTATCCTCTATAGTATCCTATCCTCTATCGCATCCTACCATATATCAGATACTATTCTCTCTCCTATCCCATCCGCTGTCCAATCCTACCCTCTATCCTATCCTATCGTCTATCCTTTCCTATCCTCTATACTCTCCTCTATCGTATCCTATCCTCTATCGTATCCTATCCTCTAGCCTATTCTACCCTCTATCCAATCCTATCCTCTATCCTATCCTATCCTATATCCTATCCTATCCTCTATCCTATCCTATCCTCTATCCTATCCTATCCTCTACCCTATCCTATCCTCTATCCTATCCTATCCTCTATCCTAACCTATCCTGTATCCTATCCAATCCTCTATCCCATCCTATCATCCATCTTATCCTATCCTCTATCCCATCCTATCGTCCATTCTTAGCTATCCACTATCATATCCTATCCTCTGTCCTATCCTATCCTCCATCCTATCCTATCCTCTATTGTATCCTATCCTCTATCCAATCCTATCCTCTATCATATCTTTTCCTCAATCCTAATCCTATCCTCTATTTTATCGTATCCTCTATCCCATCCTATCCTCCATCCTATCCTATCCTCTATTGTATCCTATCCTCTATCCAATCCTATCCTCTATCATATCCTATCCTCTGTCCTATCCTATCCTCTATCTCATCTTATCCTCTATCCAATCCTATCCTCCATCCTATCGTATCCTCTATTGTATCCTATCCTCTATCCAATCCTATCCTCTATCATATCCTATCCTCAATTCTATCCTGTCCTCTATCCCATCCTATCGTCCATCCTATCCTATCCTCTATTGTATACTATCCTCTATCCAATCCTATCCTCTATCATATCCTATCCTCAATCCTATCCTATCCTCCATCCTATCCTATCCTCTATTGTATCCTATCCTCTATCCAATCCTATCCTCTATCATATCCTATCCTCAATCCTATCCTATCCTCTATCTTATCGTATCCTCTATCCCATCCTGTCCTCCAACCCATCTTATCCTCCATCCTATACTATCCTCTATCCTATCCTATCCTCTATCTTATCCTACCCTCTTTCCCATCCTATACTCTATAGTATCCTATCCTCTATCGCATCCTACCATATATCAGATACTATTCTCTCTCCTATCCCATCCGCTGTCCAATCCTATCCTCTATCCTATCCTATCGTCTATCCTTTCCTATCCTCTATACTCTCCTCTATCGTATCCTATCCTCTATAGTATCCTACCATCTATCCTATCCTATCCTCTATCCCATCCTATCCTCTATCCTATCCCATCCTCTATCCTATCCTATCCTCTATCATATCCTATCCTCTATCCTATCCTATCCTCTATCCTATCCTATCCTCTATCCTATCCTATCCTCTATAATATCGTATCCTCTATCCTATAATATCCTCTATCCTATCCTGTCCTCTATCCTTGTCTATACTCTATCCTATCCTATCCGCTATCCTACCCTATCCTCTATCGTATCCTATCCTCTATCCTATCTAATCCTATATCCTATACTCCATCCTATCCTATCCTCTATCCTATCCTATCCTCTATCCTATCCTATCCTCTATCCTATCCTATCCTCTATCCTATCCTATCCTCTATCTTATCCTATCCTTTATCCTATTCTATACTCTATCCTATCCTATCGTATCCTCTATCCTATCCTATTCTCTATCCTATCCTCTATCCTATTCTATCCTCTATCGTCTCCTGTCGTCTATCCTATCCAATCCCCTATCCTATCCTCTATCCGATACTATCCTCTATCCTATCCTATCCTGTATCCTCTCATATCCTCTATCCTATCCTATTCTCAATCCTATCCTCTATCCTATCCTATCCTCTATCCTATCCTATCCTCTATCCTATCCTATCCTATCCTCTATCCTGTCCTATTCTCTATCCTATCCTCTATCCTATCCTATCCTCTATCCTATCCTATCCCCTATCCTACCCTATCCTCTATCGTATCCTATCCTCTATCCTATCCAATCCTATATCCTATCCTCTATCCGATCCCATCCTCTACCCTATCCTATCCTGTATCCTATCATATCCTCTATCCTATCCTATTCTCTATCCTATCCTCTATCCTATCCTATCCTCTATGCTATCCTATCCTATCCTCTATCCTGTCCTATCCTCTATCCTATACTATCCTGTATCCTATCATATCCTCTATCCTATCCTATTCTCTATCCTATCCTCTATCCTATCCTATCCTCTATGCTATCCTATCCTATCCTCTATCCTGTCCTATTCTCTATCCTATCCTATCCTCTATCCTATCCTATCCTCTATCCTATCCTATCCCCTATCCTACCCTATCCTCTATCGTATCCTATCCTCTATCCTATCCAATCCTATATCCTATACTCTATCCTATCCTATCCTCTATCCTATCCTATCCTCTATCCTATCCTATCCTCTATCCTATCCTATCCTCTATCCTATCCTATCCTCTATAATATCGTATCCTCTATCCTATAATATCTTCTACCCTATCCTATTCTGTATCCTATCCTATCCTCTATCCTATCCTATCCTCTATTCTATCCTATCCTCTATCCTATCCTATCCTCTATCCTATCCTATCCGCTACCCTACCCTATCCTCTGTCGTATCCTATACTCTATCCTATCAAATCCAATATCCTATACTCCATCCTATCCTATCCTCTATCCTATCCTATCCTCTATCCTATCATATCCTCTATCTTATCCTATCCTCTATCCTATTCTATACTCTATCCTATCGCATCCTCTATCCTATCCTATTCTCTATCCTATCCTCTATCCTATTCTATCCTCTATCGTCTCCTGTCCTCTATCCTATCCAATCCCCTATCCTATCCTCTATCCGATCCTATCCTCTATCCTATCCTATCCTCTATCCTATCCAATCCTATATCCTATACTCCATCCTATCCTATCCTCTATCCTATCCTATCCTCTATCCTATCCTCTATCGTATCCTATCCTCTATCCTATTCTATCCTCTATCGTCTCCTGTCCTCTATCCTATCCAATCCCCTATCCTATCCTCTATCCGATCCTATCCTCTATCCTATCCTATCCTCTATCCTATCCAATCCTATATCCTATACTCCATCCTATCCTATCCTCTATCCTATCCTATCCTCTATCCTATCCTATCCTCTATCGTATCCTATCCTCTATCCTATTCTATACTCTATCCTATCCTATCGTATCCTCTATCCTATCCTATTCTATATCCTATCCTCTATCCTATCCTATCGTATCCTCTATCCTATCCTATTCTATATCCTATCCTCTATCCTATCCTATCCTGTATCCTATCCTATCCTATCCTCTATCCTGTCCTATTCTCTATCCTATCCTCTATCCTATCCTATCCTCTAACCTATCCTATCCTGTATCCTATCCTATCCCCTATCCTACCCTATCCTCTATCGTATCCTATCCTCTATCCTATCCAATCCTATATCCTATACTCTATCCTATCCTATCCTCTATCCTATCCTATCCTCTATCCTATCCTATCCTCTATCGTATCCTATCCTCTATCCTATTCTATACTCTATCCTATCCTATCGTATCCTCTATCCTATCCTATTCTATATCCTATCCTCTATCCTATCCTATCCTGTATCCTATCATATCCTCTATCCTATCCTATTCTCTATCCTATCCTCTATCCTATCCTATCCTCTATCCTATCCTATCCTATCCTCTATCCTGTCCTATTCTCTATCCTATCCTCTATCCTATCCTATCCTCTATCCTATCCTATCCTCTATCCTATCCTATCCCCTATCCTACCCTATCCTCTATCGTATCCTATCCTCTATCCTATCCAATCCTATATCCTATACTCTATCCTATCCTATCCTCTATCCTATCCTATCCTCTATCCTATCCTATCCTCTATCCTATCCTATCCTCTATCCTATCCTATCCTCTATCCTATCCTATCCTCTACCCTATCCTATCCTCTATCCTATCCTATCCTCTATCCTATCCTATCCTCTATCCTATCCTATCCTCTATCCTATCCTATCCTCTATCCTATCCTATCCTCTATCCTATCCTATCCTCTATCCTATCCTATCCTCTATAACATCGTATCCTCTATCCTATAATATCTTATACCATATCCTATTCTCTATCCTATCCTATCCTCTATCCTATCCTATCCTCTATCCTATCCTATCCTCTATCCTGTCCTATCCTCTATCCTATCCTATCCTCTATCCTATCCAATCCTATATCCTATACTCCATCCTATCCTATCCTGTATCCTATCCTATCCTCTATCCTATCATATCCTCTATCTTATCCTATCCTCTATCCTATTCTATACTCTATCCTATCCTATCGTATCCTCTATCCTATCCTATTCTCCATCCTATCCTCTATCATATTCTATCCTCTATCGTCTCCTGCCCTCTATCCTATCCAATCCCCTATCCTATCCTCTATCCGATCCTATTCTCTATGCTATCCTCTATCCTATCCTATCCTCTATCCTATCCTATCCTCTATTCTATCCTATCCTCTATCCTATCCTATCCTCTATCCTATCCTATCCTCTATCGTATCCTATCCTCTATCCTATTCTATACTCTATCCTATCCTATCGTATCCTCTATCCTATCCTATCCTCTATCCTATCCTATCCTATCCTCTATCCTGTCCTATTCTCTATCCTATCTTCTATCCTATCCTATCCTCTATCCTATCCTATCCCCTATCCTACCCTATCCTCTATCGTATCCTATCCTCTATCCTATCCAATCCTATATCCTATCCTCTATCCGATCCCATCCTCTACCCTATCCTATCCTGTATCCTATCATATCCTCTATCCTATCCTATTCTCTATCCTATCCTCTATCCTATCCTATCCTCTATGCTATCCTATCCTATCCTCTATCCTGTCCTATCCTCTATCCTATACTATCCTGTATCCTATCATATCCTCTATCCTATCCTATTCTCTATCCTATCCTCTATCCTATCCTATCCTCTATGCTATCCTATCCTATCCTCTATCCTGTCCTATTCTCTATCCTATCCTATCCTCTATCCTATCCTATCCTCTATCCTATCCTATCCCCTATCCTACCCTATCCTCTATCGTATCCTATCCTCTATCCTATCCAATCCTATATCCTATACTCTATCCTATCCTATCCTCTATCCTATCCTATCCTCTATCCTATCCTATCCTATATCCTATCCTATCCTCTATAATATCGTATCCTCTATCCTATAATATCTTCTACCCTATCCTATTCTGTATCCTATCCTATCCTCTATCCTATCCTATCCTCTATTCTATCCTATCCTCTATCCTATCCTATCCTCTATCCTATCCTATCCGCTACCCTACCCTATCCTCTGTCGTATCCTATACTCTATCCTATCAAATCCAATATCCTATACTCCATCCTATCCTATCCTCTATCCTATCCTATCCTCTATCCTATCATATCCTCTATCTTATCCTATCCTCTATCCTATTCTATACTCTATCCTATCGCATCCTCTATCCTATCCTATTCTCTATCCTATCCTCTATCCTATTCTATCCTCTATCGTCTCCTGTCCTCTATCCTATCCAATCCCCTATCCTATCCTCTATCCGATCCTATCCTCTATCCTATCCTATCCTCTATCCTATCCAATCCTATATCCTATACTCCATCCTATCCTATCCTCTATCCTATCCTATCCTCTATCCTATCCTCTATCGTATCCTATCCTCTATCCTATTCTATCCTCTATCGTCTCCTGTCCTCTATCCTATCCAATCCCCTATCCTATCCTCTATCCGATCCTATCCTCTATCCTATCCTATCCTCTATCCTATCCAATCCTATATCCTATACTCCATCCTATCCTATCCTCTATCCTATCCTATCCTCTATCCTATCCTATCCTCTATCGTATCCTATCCTCTATCCTATTCTATACTCTATCCTATCCTATCGTATCCTCTATCCTATCCTATTCTATATCCTATCCTCTATCCTATCCTATCGTATCCTCTATCCTATCCTATTCTATATCCTATCCTCTATCCTATCCTATCCTGTATCCTATCCTATCCTATCCTCTATCCTGTCCTATTCTCTATCCTATCCTCTATCCTATCCTATCCTCTAACCTATCCTATCCTGTATCCTATCCTATCCCCTATCCTACCCTATCCTCTATCGTATCCTATCCTCTATCCTATCCAATCCTATATCCTATACTCTATCCTATCCTATCCTCTATCCTATCCTATCCTCTATCCTATCCTATCCTCTATCGTATCCTATCCTCTATCCTATTCTATACTCTATCCTATCCTATCGTATCCTCTATCCTATCCTATTCTATATCCTATCCTCTATCCTATCCTATCCTGTATCCTATCATATCCTCTATCCTATCCTATTCTCTATCCTATCCTCTATCCTATCCTATCCTCTATCCTATCCTATCCTATCCTCTATCCTGTCCTATTCTCTATCCTATCCTCTATCCTATCCTATCCTCTATCCTATCCTATCCTCTATCCTATCCTATCCTCTATCCTATCCTATCCTCTATCCTATCCTATCCTCTATCCTATCCTATCCTCTACCCTATCCTATCCTCTATCCTATCCTATCCTCTATCCTATCCTATCCTCTATCCTATCCTATCCTCTATCCTATCCTATCCTCTATCCTATCCTATCCTCTATCCTATCCTATCCTCTATCCTATCCTATCCTCTATAATATCGTATCCTCTATCCTATAATATCTTATACCATATCCTATTCTCTATCCTATCCTATCCTCTATCCTATCCTATCCTCTATCCTATCCTATCCTCTATCCTGTCCTATCCTCTATCCTATCCTATCCTCTATCCTATCCAATCCTATATCCTATACTCCATCCTATCCTATCCTGTATCCTATCCTATCCTCTATCCTATCATATCCTCTATCTTATCCTATCCTCTATCCTATTCTATACTCTATCCTATCCTATCGTATCCTCTATCCTATCCTATTCTCCATCCTATCCTCTATCATATTCTATCCTCTATCGTCTCCTGCCCTCTATCCTATCCAATCCCCTATCCTATCCTCTATCCGATCCTATTCTCTATGCTATCCTCTATCCTATCCTATCCTCTATCCTATCCTATCCTCTATTCTATCCTATCCTCTATCCTATCCTATCCTCTATCCTATCCTATCCTCTATCGTATCCTATCCTCTATCCTATTCTATACTCTATCCTATCCTATCGTATCCTCTATCCTATCCTATTCTATATCCTATCCTCTATCCTATTCTATCCTCTATCGTCTCCTGTCCTCTATCCTATACAATCCCCTATCGTATCCTCTATCCGATCCTATTCTCTATCCTATCCTCTATCCTATACTATCCTCTATCGTCTCCTGCACTCTATCCTATCCTATCCTCTATCCTATCCTATTCTCTATCCTATCCTCTATCCTATGCTATCTTCTATCGTATCCTATCCCCTACAATATCTAATCCCCTATCCTATCCTCTAACATATCCTATTCTCTATCATATCTTATCCTCTATCGTATCCTATCACCTCTCCAATCCTCTATCCTATACTATTCTCTATCCTATAATATCCTCTATCCTCTATCCGATCCTATCCTCTATCCTACCCTATCCTCTATCCTATCTTATCCTCTATCCTATCCTGTCGTCTATTCTATTCTATCCTCTATCTTATCCTATCCTCTAACCTACCCTATCCTCTATCGTATCCTATCCTCTATCCTATCCAATCCTATATCCTATACTCTATCTTATCCTATCCTCTATCCTATCCAATCACCTATTCTATCCTCTATCCTATCCTATCCTTTATCCTATTCTATACTCTATCCTATCCAATCACCTATCCTATCCTCTATCCGATCCTATCCTCTATCCTATCCAATCCTCTGTTCTATAATATCCTCTGTTCTATAAAGTCCTCTATCCTATCCTCTATCCTGTCCTATCCTCAATCCTATCCTGTATCCTATAATATCCTATATCCTATCCTATCCCCTATCCTATCCTATCTTCTATCCTATCCTAACCTCTATCCTATCCTATCCTCTATCCTATCCTATCCTCTATCCTATCCTATCCTCTATCCTATCCTATCCTCTATCCTATCCTATCGTATCCTCTATCCTATTCTATACTCTATCCTATCCTATCGTATCCTCTATCCTATCCTATTCTATATCCTATCCTCTATCCTATTCTATCCTCTATCGTCTCCTGTCCTCTATCCTATACAATCCCCTATCGTATCCTCTATCCGATCCTATTCTCTATCCTATCCTCTATCCTATTCTATCCTCTATCGTCTCCTGTCCTCTATCCTATCCTATCCTCTATCCTATCCTATTCTCTATCCTATCCTCTATCCTATGCTATCTTCTATCGTATCCTATCCCCTACAATATCTAATCCCCTATCCTATCCTCTAACATATCCTATTCTCTATCATATCTTATCCTCTATCGTATCCTATCACCTCACCAATCCTCTATCCTATACTATTCTCTATCCTATAATATCCTCTGTCCTCTATCCGATCCTATCCTCTATCCTACCCTATCCTCTATCCTATCTTATCCTCTATCCTATCCTGTCGTCTATTCTATTCTATCCTCTATCTTATCCTATCCTCTAACCTACCCTATCCTCTATCGTATCCTATCCTCTATCCTATCCAATCCTATATCCTATACTCTATCTTATCCTATCCTCTATCCTATCCAATCACTTACCCTATATTCTATCCGATCCTATACTATATCCTATCCAATCACCTATTCTATCCACTATCCTATCCTATCCTTTATCCTATTCTATACTCTATCCTATCCAATCACCTATCCTATCCTCTATCCGATCCTATCCTCTATCCTATCCAATCCTCTGTTCTATAATATCCTCTGTTCTATAAAGTCCTCTATCCTATCCTCTATCCTGTCCTATCCTCAATCCTATCCTGTATCCTATAATATCCTATATCCTATCCTATCCCCTATCCTATCCTATCCTCTATCCTATCCTAACCTCCATCCTATCCTATCCTCTATCCTATCCTATCCTCTATCCTATCCTATCCTCTATCCTATCCAATCCTCTGTTCTATAATATCCTCTGTTCTATAATGTCCTCTATCCTATGCTTTATCCTGTCCTATTCTCTATCCTATCCTATCCTCTATCCTATAATATCCTGTACCCTATCCAATCCTCTATCCTATCGTATCCTCTATCCTATCCCATCCTCTATCCTATCCCATCCTCTATCCTACCCTACCCTCTATCCTATCCTATCCTGTATCCTATAATATCCTATATCCTATCCTATCCTCTATCCTATCCTATCCTCTATCCTATCCTATCCACTATCCTATCCTATCCTCTATCCTATCCTATCTTCTATCCTATCCTATCCTTTATCCTATTCTATACTCTATCCTATCCTATCCTCTATCCTATCCTATCCTCTATAGTATCCTATCCTCTATCCTATCCTATCCTCTATCCTATCCAATCACCTATCCTATCCTCTATCCGATCCTATCCTCTATCCTATCGTATCCTCTGTCCTATCCAATCCCCTATCCTATCCTCTATCGGATCCTATACTCTATTATATCCTATCCTCTATCCTATCCTATCCTCTATCTTATCCTATCTTCTATCCTATCCAATCACCTATCCTATATTCTATCCGATCCTATACTCTATCCTATCCAATCACCTATCCTATCCTCTATCCTATCCTATCCTTTATCCTATTCTATACTCTATCCTATCCTATCCGCTATCCTATCGTATCCTCTATCCTATCCTATCCTCTATCCAACGAATCCCCTATCCTATCCTCTATCGGATCCTATCCTCTATTATATCCTATCCTCTATCCTATCCTATCCTTTATCTTATCCTATCCTCTATCCTATCCAATCACTTATCCTATATTCTATCCGATCCTATACTATATCCTATCCAATCAGCTATCCTATCCTCTATCCTGTCCTATCCTCTATCCTATCCTATGCTTTATCCTGTCCTATTCTCTATCCTATCCTATCCTCTATCCTATAATATCCTGTACCCTATCCAATCCTCTATCCTATCGTATCCTCTATCCTATCCCATCCTCTATCCTATCCCATCCTCTATCCTACCCTACCCTCTATCCTATCCTATCCTGTATCCTATAATATCCTATATCCTATCCTATCCTCTATCCTATCCTATCCTCTATCCTATCCTATCCTCTATCCTATCCTATCCTCTATCCTATCCTATCCTCTATCCTATCCTATCCTCTATCCTATCCTATCCTCTATCCTATCCTATCCTCTATCCTATCCTATCCTCTATCCTATCCTCTATCCTATCCTATCCTCTATCCTAACCTATCTTCTATCCTATCCTGCCCTCCATCCTATCCTATCCTCTATAGTATCCTATCCTCTATCCTATCCTATCCTCTATCCTATCCTATCGTATCCTCTATCCTATTCTATACTCTATCCTATCCTATCGTATCCTCTATCCTATCCTATTCTATATCCTATCCTCTATCCTATTCTATCCTCTATCGTCTCCTGTCCTCTATCCTATACAATCCCCTATCGTATCCTCTATCCGATCCTATTCTCTATCCTATCCTCTATCCTATTCTATCCTCTATCGTCTCCTGTCCTCTATCCTATCCTATCCTCTATCCTATCCTATTCTCTATCCTATCCTCTATCCTATGCTATCTTCTATCGTATCCTATCCCCTACAATATCTAATCCCCTATCCTATCCTCTAACATATCCTATTCTCTATCATATCTTATCCTCTATCGTATCCTATCACCTCACCAATCCTCTATCCTATACTATTCTCTATCCTATAATATCCTCTGTCCTCTATCCGATCCTATCCTCTATCCTACCCTATCCTCTATCCTATCTTATCCTCTATCCTATCCTGTCGTCTATTCTATTCTATCCTCTATCTTATCCTATCCTCTAACCTACCCTATCCTCTATCGTATCCTATCCTCTATCCTATCCAATCCTATATCCTATACTCTATCTTATCCTATCCTCTATCCTATCCAATCACTTACCCTATATTCTATCCGATCCTATACTATATCCTATCCAATCACCTATTCTATCCACTATCCTATCCTATCCTTTATCCTATTCTATACTCTATCCTATCCAATCACCTATCCTATCCTCTATCCGATCCTATCCTCTATCCTATCCAATCCTCTGTTCTATAATATCCTCTGTTCTATAAAGTCCTCTATCCTATCCTCTATCCTGTCCTATCCTCAATCCTATCCTGTATCCTATAATATCCTATATCCTATCCTATCCCCTATCCTATCCTATCCTCTATCCTATCCTAACCTCCATCCTATCCTATCCTCTATCCTATCCTATCCTCTATCCTATCCTATCCTCTATCCTATCCAATCCTCTGTTCTATAATATCCTCTGTTCTATAATGTCCTCTATCCTATGCTTTATCCTGTCCTATTCTCTATCCTATCCTATCCTCTATCCTATAATATCCTGTACCCTATCCAATCCTCTATCCTATCGTATCCTCTATCCTATCCCATCCTCTATCCTATCCCATCCTCTATCCTACCCTACCCTCTATCCTATCCTATCCTGTATCCTATAATATCCTATATCCTATCCTATCCTCTATCCTATCCTATCCTCTATCCTATCCTATCCACTATCCTATCCTATCCTCTATCCTATCCTATCTTCTATCCTATCCTATCCTTTATCCTATTCTATACTCTATCCTATCCTATCCTCTATCCTATCCTATCCTCTATAGTATCCTATCCTCTATCCTATCCTATCCTCTATCCTATCCAATCACCTATCCTATCCTCTATCCGATCCTATCCTCTATCCTATCGTATCCTCTGTCCTATCCAATCCCCTATCCTATCCTCTATCGGATCCTATACTCTATTATATCCTATCCTCTATCCTATCCTATCCTCTATCTTATCCTATCTTCTATCCTATCCAATCACCTATCCTATATTCTATCCGATCCTATACTCTATCCTATCCAATCACCTATCCTATCCTCTATCCTATCCTATCCTTTATCCTATTCTATACTCTATCCTATCCTATCCGCTATCCTATCGTATCCTCTATCCTATCCTATCCTCTATCCAACGAATCCCCTATCCTATCCTCTATCGGATCCTATCCTCTATTATATCCTATCCTCTATCCTATCCTATCCTTTATCTTATCCTATCCTCTATCCTATCCAATCACTTATCCTATATTCTATCCGATCCTATACTATATCCTATCCAATCAGCTATCCTATCCTCTATCCTGTCCTATCCTCTATCCTATCCTATGCTTTATCCTGTCCTATTCTCTATCCTATCCTATCCTCTATCCTATAATATCCTGTACCCTATCCAATCCTCTATCCTATCGTATCCTCTATCCTATCCCATCCTCTATCCTATCCCATCCTCTATCCTACCCTACCCTCTATCCTATCCTATCCTGTATCCTATAATATCCTATATCCTATCCTATCCTCTATCCTATCCTATCCTCTATCCTATCCTATCCTCTATCCTATCCTATCCTCTATCCTATCCTATCCTCTATCCTATCCTATCCTCTATCCTATCCTATCCTCTATCCTATCCTATCCTCTATCCTATCCTATCCTCTATCCTATCCTCTATCCTATCCTATCCTCTATCCTAACCTATCTTCTATCCTATCCTGCCCTCCATCCTATCCTATCCTCTATAGTATCCTATCCTCTATCCTATCCTATCCTCTATCCTATCCAATCACCTATCCTATCCTCTATCCGATCCTATCCTCTATCCTATCGTATCCTCTGTCCTATCCAATCCCCTATCCTATCCTCTATCCTATCCTATCCTCTATCTTATCCTATCTTCTATCCTATCCAATCACCTATCCTATATTCTATCCGATCCTATACTCTATCCTATCCAATCACCTATCCTATCCTCTATCCTATCCTATCCTTTATCCTATTCTATACTCTATCCTATCCCATCCTCTATCCTACCCTACCCTCTATCCTATCCTATCCTGTATCCTATAATATCCTATATCCTATCCTATCCTATCCTCTATCCTATCCTATCCTCCATCCTATCCTATCCTCTATCCTATCCTATCCTCTATCCTATCCTATCCTCTATCCTATCCAATCCTCTGTACTATAATGTCCTCTATCCTATGAAATCCTCTATCCTATCATCTATCCTGTCCTATCCTCTATCCTATCCTATCCTCTATCCTGTCGTATTCTCTATCCTATCCTATCCTCTATCCTATAATATCCTGTACCCTATCCAATCCTCTATCCTATCGTATCCTCTATCCTATCCCATCCTCTATCCTATCCCATCCTCTATCCTACCCTACCCTCTATCCTATCCTATCCTGTATCCTATAATATCCTATATCCTATCCTATCCTCTATCCTATCCTATCCTCTATCCTATCCTATCCTCTATCCTATCCTATCCTCTATCCTATCCTCTATCCTATCCTATCCTCTATCCTAACCTATCTTCTATCCTACCCTATCCTCCATCCTATCCTATCCTCTATAGTATCCTATCCTCTATCCTATCCTATCCTCTATCCTATCCAATCACCTATCCTATATTCTATCCGATCCAATACTCTATCCTATCCAATCACCTATCCTATCCTCTATCCTATCCTATCCTTTATCCTATTCTATACTCTATCCTATCCCATCCTCTATCCTACCCTACCCTCTATCCTATCCTATCCTGTATCCTATAATATCCTATATCCTATCCTATCCTATCCTCTATCCTATCCTATCCTCTATCCTATCCTATCCTCCATCCTATCCTATCCTCTATCCTATCCTATCCTCTATCCTATCCTATCCTCTATCCTATCCAATCCTCTGTACTATAATGTCCTCTATCCTATCAAATCCTCTATCCTATCCTCTATCCTGTCCTATCCTCTATCCTATAATATCCTCTATCCTGTCGTATTCTCTATCCTATCCTATCCTGTATCCTATAATATCCTGTACCCTATCCTATCCTCTATCCTATCGTATCCTCTCTCCTATCCCATCCTCTATCCTATCCCATCCTCTATCCTACCCTACCCTCTATCCTATCCTATCCTGTATCCTATAATATCCTATATCCTATCCTATCCTCTATCTTATCCTATCCTCTATCCTATCCTATCCTCTATCCTATCCTATCCTCTATCCTATCCTATCCTCTATCCTATCCTATCTTCTATCCTATCCTATCCTCTATCCTATCCTATCCTCTATAGTATCCTATCCTCTATCCTATCCTATCCTCTATCCTATCCAATCACCTATCCTATCCTCTATCCGATCCTATCCTCTATCCTATCGTATCCTCTGTCCTATCCAATCCCCTATCCTTACCTCTTTCCTATCCTATCCTATCCTCTATCCTATCCTATCCTCTATCCTATCCTATCCTCTATCCTATCCTATCCTCTCTCCTATCCTATCCTCTATCCTATCCTATCTTCTATCGTCTCCTGTCCTCTATCCTATCCAATCCCCTATCCTTTCCTCTATCCTATCGTATCCTCTATCGTATCCTATCCTCAATCCTATCCTATCATCTATATCCTATCCTATCCTTTATCCTATTCTATACTCTATCCTATACTATCCGCTATCCTATCCTATCCTCTATCCTATCCTATCCTCTATCCAACGAATCCCCTATCCTATCCTCTATCCAACGAATCCCCTATCCTATCCTCTATCGGATCCTATCCTCTATTATATCCTATCCTCTATCCTATCCTATCCTCTATCTTATCCTATCCAATCCTCTATCTTATCCTATCCTCTATCCTATCCTATCCTCTATCGGACGAATCCCCTATCCTATCCTCTATTATATCCTAGCCTCTATCCTATCCTATCCTCTATCTTATCCTATCCTCTATCCTATCCAATCACCTATCCTACCCTCTATCCGATCCTATCCTCTATCCTATCCAATCACCTATCCTATCCTCTATCCGATCCTATCCTCTATCCTATCCTATCCTCTATCGTCTTCTATCCCCTATCCTATCCCATCCCCTGTCCTATCCTCTATCCTATCCTGCCCTCTATCCTATCCTATTCTGTATCCTATCCTATCTTCTATCCTATCCAATCACCTATCAAATATTCTATCCGATCCTATACTCTATCCTATCCAATCACCTATCCTATCCTCTATCCTATCCTATCCTTTATCCTATTCTATACTCTATCCTATCCTATCCGCTATCCTATCCTATCCTCTATCCTATCCTATCCTCTATCCAACGAATCCCCTATCCTATCCTCTATCGGATCCTATCCTCTATTATATCCTATCCTCTATCCTATCCTATCCTCTATCTTATCCTATCCAATCCTCTATCTTATCCTATCCTCTATCCTATCCTATCCTCTATCGGACGAATCCCCTATCCTATCCTCTATTATATCCTAGCCTCTATCCTATCCTATCCTCTATCCTATCCTATCCTCTATCCTATCCTATCCTCTATCCTATCCAATCCTCTGTACTATAATGTCCTCTATCCTATCAAATCCTCTATCCTATCCTCTATCCTGTCCTATCCTCAATCCTATCCTAACCACTATCCCATCCTATCCTCTATCCTATCCTATCCTCCATCCTATCCTATCCTCTATCCTATCCTATCCTATCCTCTATAATATCGTATCCTCTATCCTATCATTTCCTCTATCATATCCTATCTTCAATCCTATCCTATCCTCTATGCTATCCTATCCTCTATCCTATCCTATCCTGAATCCTATCCTAACCACTATCCTATCCTATCCTATATCCTATCCTATCCTCTATTATATCCTATCCTCTATCCTATCCTATCCTCTATCTTATCCTATCCTCTATCCTATCCAATCACTTATCCTATATTCTATCCGATCCTATACTATATCCTATCCAATCACCTATCCTATCCTCTATCCTGTCCTATCCTCTATCCTATCCTATGCTTTATCCTGTCCTATTCTCTATCCTATCCTATCCTCTATCCTATAATATCCTGTACCCTATCCAATCCTCTATCCTATCGTATCCTCTATCCTATCCCATCCTCTATCCTATCCCATCCTCTATCCTACCCTACCCTCTATCCTATCCTATCCTGTATCCTATAATATCCTATATCCTATCCTATCCTCTATCCTATCCTATCTTCTATCCTATCGTATCCTCTGTCCTATCCAATCCCCTATCCTATCATCTATCGGATCCTATACTCTATTATATCCTATCCTCTATCCTATCCTATCCTCTATCTTATCCTATCTTCTATCCTATCCAATCACCTATCCTATATTCTATCCGATCCTATACTCTATCCTATCCAATCACCTATCCTATCCTCTATCCTATCCTATCCTTTATCCTATTCTATACTCTATCCTATCCCATCCTCTATCCTACCCTAAACTCTATCCTATCCTATCCTGTATCGTATAATATCCTATATCCTATCCTATCCTATCCTCTATCCTATCCTATCCTCTATCCTATCCTATCCTCCATCCTATCCTACAGTCTATCCTATCCTATCCTCTATCCTATCCAATCCTCTGTACTATAATGTCCTCTATCCTATCAAATCCTCTATCCTATCCTCTATCCTGTCGTATTCTCTATCCTATCCTATCCTGTAGCCTATAATATCCTGTACCCTATCCTATCCTCTATCCTATCGTATCCTCTCTCCTATCCCATCCTCTATCCTATCCCATCCTCTATCCTACCCTACCCTCTATCCTATCCTATCCTGTATCCTATAATATCCTATATCCTATCCTATCCTCTATCTTATCCTATCCTCTATCCTATCCTATCCTCTATCCTATCCTATCCTCATTCTATCCTATCCTCTATCCTATCCTATCTTCTATCCTATCCTATCCTCTATCCTATCCTATCCTCTATAGTATCCTATCCTCTATCCTATCCTATCCTCTATCCTATCCAATCACCTATCCTATCCTCTATCCGATCCTATCCTCTATCCTATCGTATCCTCTGTCCTATCCAATCCCCTGTCCTTACCTCTTTCCTATCCTATCCTATCCTCTATCCTATCCTATCCTCTATCCTATCCTATCCTCTCTCCTATCCTATCCTCTATCCTATCCTATCTTCTATCGTCTCCTGTCCTCTATCCTATCCAATCCCCTATCCTTTCCTCTATCCTATCGTATCCTCTATCCTATCCTATCCTCAATCCTATCCTATCATCTATCCTATCCTATCCTTTATCCTATTCTATACTCTATCCTATTCTATACTGTATCCTATACTATCCGCTATCCTATCCTATCCTCTATCCTATCCTATCCTCTCTCCTATCCTATCCTCTATCCTATCCTATCTTCTATCGTCTCCTGTCCTCTATCCTATCCAATCCCCTATCCTTTCCTCTATCCTATCGTATCCTCTATCCTATCCTATCCTCAATCCTATCCTATCCTCTATCCTATCCTATCCTTTATCCTATTCTATACTCTATCCTATACTATCCTGTACCCTATCCTATCCACTATCCTATCGTATCCTCTCTCCTATCCCATCCTCTATCCTATCCCATCCTCTATCCTACCCTACCCTCTATCCTATCCTATCCTGTATCCTATAATATCCTATATCCTATCCTATCCTCTATCTTATCCTATCCTCTATCCTATCCTATCCTCTATCCTATCCTATCCTCTATCTATCCTATCCTCTATCCTATCCTATCTTCTATCCTATCCTATCCTCTATCCTATCCTATCCTCTATAGTATCCTATCCTCTATCCTATCCTATCCTCTATCCTATCCAATCACCTATCCTATCCTCTATCCGATCCTATCCTCTATCCTATCGTATCCTCTGTCCTATCCAATCCCCTATCCTTACCTCTTTCCTATCCTATCCTATCCTCCATCCTATCCTATCCTCTATCCTATCCTATCCTCTCTCCTATCCTATCCTCTATCCTATCCTATCTTCTATCGTCTCCTGTCCTCTATCCTATCCAATCCCCTATCCTTTCCTCTATCCTATCGTATCCTCTATCCTATCGTATCCTCAATCCTATCCTATCATCTATCCTATCCTATCCTTTATCCTGTTCTATACTCTATCCTATACTATCCGCTATCCTATCCTATCCTCTATCCTATCCTATCCACTATCCAACGAATCCCCTATCCTATCCTCTATCGGATCCTATACTCTATTATATCCTATCCTTTATCCTATCCTATCCTCTATCTTATCCTATCCTCTATCCTATCCAATCACCTATCCTATATTCTATCCGATCCTATACTCTATCCTATCCAATCACCTATCCTATCCTCTATCCTATCCTATCCTTTATCCTATTCTATACTCTATCCTATCCTATCCGCTATCCTACCCTATCCTCTATCCTATCCTATCCTCTATCCAACGAATCCCCTATCCTATCCTCTATTATATCCTATCCTCTATCCTATCCTATCCTCTATCTTATCCTATCCAATCCTCTATCTTATCCTATCCTCTATCCTATCCTATCCTCTATCCAACGAATCCCCTATCCTATCCTCTATTATATCCTATCCTCTATCCTATCCAATCACCTATCCTACCCTCTATCCGATCCTATCCTCTATCCTATCCAATCACCTATCCTATCCTCTATCCGATCCTAGCCTCTATCCTATCCTATCCTCTATCCTATCCTATCCTCTATCTTATCCTATCCTCTATCCTATCCTATCCTCTATCCAACGAATCCCCTATCCTATCCTCTATTATATCCTAGCCTCTATCCTATCCTATCCTCTATCTTATCCTATCCTCTATCCTATCCAATCACCTATCCTACCCTCTATCCGATCCTATCCTCTATCCTATCCAATCACCTATCCTATCCTCTATCCGATCCTATCCTCTATCCTATCCTATCCTCTATCGTCTTCTATCCCCTATCCTATCCCATCCCCTGTCCTATCCTCTATCCTATCCTGCCCTCTATCCTATCCTATCCTGTATCCTATAATATCCTATATCCTATCCTATCCTCTATCCTATCCTACCCTCTATCCTATCCTATCCTCTATCCTATCCTATCCTCTATCCTATCCTATCTTCTATCCTATCCTATCCTCTATCCTATCCTATCCTCTATCCTATCCTATCTTCTATCCTATCCTATCCTCTATCCTATCCTATCCTCTATAGTATCCTATCCTCTACCCTATCCTATCCTCTATCCTATCCTATCCTTTATCCTATTCTATACTCTATCGTATACTATCCGCTATCCTATCCTATCCTCTATCCTATCCTATCCTGTATCCAACGAATCCCCTATCCAATCCTCTATCGGATCCTATACTCTATCCTATCCCACCCTCTATCCTACCCTACCCTCTATCCTATCCTATCCTGTATCATATAATATCCTATATCCTATCCTATCCTCTATCCTATCCTATCCTCTATCCTATCCTATCCTCTATCCTATCCTATCCTCTATCCTATCCTATCCTCTATCCTATCCTATCCTCTATCCTATCCTATCCTCTATCCTATCCTATCCTCTATCCTATCCTATCCTCTATCCTATCCTATCCTCTATCCTATCCTATCCTCTATCCTATCCTATCCTCTATCCTATCCTATCCTCTATCCTATCCTATCCTCTATCCTATCCTATCCTCTATCCAACGAATCCCCTATCCTATCCTCTATCGGATCCTATCTTCTATCCTATCCTATCCTCTATCCTATCCTATCCTCTATAGTATCCTATCCTCTATCCTATCCTATCCTCTATCCTATCCAATCACCTATCCTATCCTCTATCCGATCCTATCCTCTATCCTATCGTATCCTCTGTACTATCCAATCCCCTATCCTTACCTCTTTCCTATCCTATCCTATCCTCTATCCTATCCTATCCTCTATCCTATCCTATCCTCTCTCCTATCCTATCCTCTATCCTATCCTATCCTCTATCCTATCCTATCCTCTATCTTATCCTATCCTCTATCCTATCCAATCACCTATCCTATCCTCTATCCGATCCTATCCTCTATCCTATCGTATCCTCTGTCCTATCCAATCCCCTATCCTATCCTCTATCCTATCCTATCCTATCCTCTATCCTATCCTATCCTCTATCCTATCCTATCCTCTCTCCTATCCTATCCTCTATCCTATCCTATCTTCTATCGTCTCCTGTCCTCTATCCTATTCAATCCCCTATCCTTTCCTCTATCCTATCGTATCCTCTATCCTATCCTATCCTCAATCCTATCCTATCCTCTATCCTATCCATTCCTTTACCCTATTCTATAATCTATCCTATACTATCCGCTATCCTATCCTATCCTCTATCCTATCCTATCCTATCCTCTATCCTAACCTATCCTCTATCCTATCCTATCCTCTCTCCTATCCTATCCTCTATCCTATCCTATCTTCTATCGTCTCCTGTCCTCTATCCTATCCAATCCCCTATCCTTTCCTCTATCCTATCGTATCCTCTATCCTATCCTATCCTGAATCCTATCCTATCCTCAATCCTATCCTATCTTCTATCCTATCCTATCCTCTATCCTATCCTATCCTCTATAGTATCCTATCCTCTATCCTATCCTATCCTCTATCCTATCCTATCCTTTATCCTATTCTATACTCTATCGTATACTATCCTCTATCCTATCCTATCCTCTATCCTATCCTATCCTGTATCCAACGAATCCCCTATCATATCCTCTATCGGATCCTATACTCTATCCTATCCCACCCTCTATCCTACCCTACCCTCTATCCTATCCTATCCTGTATCATATAATATCCTATATCCTATCCTATCCTCTATCCTATCCTATCCTCTATCCTATCCTATCCTCTATCCTATCCTATCCTCTATCTTATCCTATCCTCTATCCTATCCAATCACCTATCCTATCCTCTATCCGATCCTATCCTCTATCCTATCGTATCCTCTGTCCTATCCAATCCCCTATCCTATCCTCTATCCTATCCTATCCTATCCTCTATCCTATCCTATCGTCTATCCTATCCTATCCTCTCTCCTATCCTATCCTCTATCCTATCCTATCTTCTATCGTCTCCTGTCCTCTATCCTATCCAATCCCCTATCCTTTCCTCTATCCTATCGTATCCTCTATCCTATCCTATCCTCAATCCTATCCTATCCTCTATCCTATCCTATCCTTTATCCTATTCTATACTCTATCCTATTCTATACTGTATCCTATACTATCCGTTATGCTATCCTATCCTCTATCCTATCCTATCCTCTATCCAACGAATCCCCTATCCTATCCTCTATCCTATCCTATCCTCTATCCTATCCTATCCTCTATCCTATCCTATCCTCTCTCCTATCCTATCCTCTATCCTATCCTATCTTCTATCGTCTCCTGTCCTCTATCCTATCCAATCCCCTATCCTTTCCTCTATCCTATCGTATCCTCTATCCTATCCTATCCTCAATCCTATCCTATCCTCTATCCTATCCTATCCTTTATCCTATTCTATACTCTATCCTATACTATCCGCTATCCTATCCTATCCTCTATCCTATCCTGTCCTCTATCCAACGAATCCCCTATCCTATCCTCTATTATATCCTATCCTCTATCCTATCCTATCCTCTATCTTATCCTATCTTCTATCCTATCCAATCACCTATCCTATATTCTATCCGATCCTACACTCTATCCTATCCAATCACCTATCCTATCCTCCATCCTATCCTATCCTTTATCCTATTCTTTACCCTATCCTATCCCATCCTCTATCCTACCCTACCCTCTATCCTATCCTATCCTGTATCCTATAATATCCTATATCCTATCCTATCCTCTATCCTATCCTATCCTCTATCCTATCCTATCCTCCATCCTATCCTATCCTCTATTATATCCTATCCTCTATCCTATCCTATCCTCTATCTTATCCTATCCTCTTTCCTATTCAATCACCTATCCTACCCTCTATCCGATCCTATCCTCTATCCTATCCAATCACCTATCCTATCCTCTATCCGATCCTATCCTCTATCCTATCCTATCCTCTATCGTCTTCTATCCCCTATCCTATCCCATCCCCTGTCCTATCCTCTATTCTATCCTATCCTGTATCCTATAATATCCTATATCCTATCCTATCCTCTATCCTATCCTATCCTCTATCCTATCCTATCCTCTATCCTATCCTATCCTCTATCCTATCCTATCCTCTATCCTATCCTATCCTCTATCCTATCCTATCCTCTATCCTATCCTATCCTCTATCCTATCCTATTCTCTGCCCTGTCCTATTCTCTATCCTATCCACTATCCTATCCTATCCTCTATCCTATCCTATTCTCTATCCTATCCTATCCTCTATCCTATCCTATCTTCTATCCTATCCTATACTCTATCCTATCCTATCCTCTATCCCATCCTGTTCTCTATAGAATCCTATCCTATCCTCTATCGTATCCTATTCTCTATCCTATGCAATCCTATGTCCTATCCACTATCCTATCCTATCCTATCTTCTATCCTATCCGATTCTATCCTCTATCCTATCCTATCCTCTATCCTATCCTATCCTCTATCCTACCCTATCCTCTATCCTATCCTATCCTCTATCCTATCCTATCCTCTATCCTATCCTCTATCCTATTCTATCCTCTATCCTATCCTATCCTCTATCCTATCCTATCCTTTATCCTATCCTATCCTCTAACCTATCCTATCCTCTATCCTATCCTATCCTCTAGCCCATCCTATTCTCTATCCAATCCTACCCTATCCTCTATCGTATCCTCTTCTGTATCCTATCCAATCCTATATCGTATCCTCTATCCTATCCTATCCTCTATCCTATCCTATCCTGTATCCTATCCTTTCCTCTATCCTATCCTATCCTCTATCCTATCCTATCCTCTATCCTATCCTATCCTCTATCCTATCCTATCCTCTATCCTATCCTATCCTCTAGCCCATCCTATTCTCTATCCAATCCTATCCTATCCTCTATCGTCTCCTATTCTCTATCCTATCCAATCATATCCTATCCTCTATCGTATCCTATTCTCTACCCTATCCAATCCTATGTCCTATCCTCTATCCTATCCCATCCTATCCTCTATCCTATCCTCTATCCTATCCTACCCTATCCTCTATCCTATCCTATCCTCTATCCTATCCTATCCTCTATCCTATCCTATTCTCTGCCCTGTCCTATTCTCTATCCTATCCACTATCCTATCCTATCCTCTATCCTATCCTATTCTCTATCCTATCCTATCCTCTATCCTATCCTATCTTCTATCCTATCCTATACTCTATCCTATCCTATCCTCTATCCCATCCTATTCTCTATAGAATCCTATCCTATCCTCTATCGTATCCTATTCTCTATCCTATGCAATCCTATGTCCTATCCACTATCCTATCCTATCCTATCTTCTATCCTATCCGATTCTATCCTCTATCCTATCCTATCCTCTATCCTATCCTATCTTCTATCCTATCGTATCCTCTATCCTATAATCTATCCTCAATCCTATCCCCTATGCTATCCTGTCCTCTATAAAATCGTATCTTCTATCCTATCCCCTATGCTATCCTGTCCTCTATAAAATCGTATCCTCTATCCTATCCAATCCTCTATCCTATCCAATCCTCTATCCTATCCTATCCTCTATAATATCGTATCCTGTATCATATCCTATACTCTTTCCTATAATCTCATCTATCCTATCCTATCCTATATCGTCTCCTATCCTCTATCCTATCCTATCCTATCCCCTATCCTATCCTATCCTCTATCCTACCCTATCCTCTATCGTATCCTCTTCTGTATCCTATCCAATCCTATATCGTATCCTCTATCCTATCCTATCCTCTATCCTATCCTATCCTGTATCCTATCCTTTCCTCTATCCTATCCTATCCTCTATCCTATCGTATCCTCTATCCTATCCTATCCTCTATCCTATCCTATCCTCTATCCTATCCTATCCTCTAGCCCATCCTATTCTCTATCCAATCCTATCCTATCCTCTATCGTCTCCTATTCTCGATCCTATCCAATCATATCCTATCCTCTATCGTATCCTATTCTCTACCCTATCCAATCCTATGTCCTATCCACTATCCTATCCCATCCTATCCTCTATCCTATCCTCTATCCTATCCTACCCTATCCTCTATCCTATCCTATCCTCTATCCTATCCTATCCTCTAACCTACCCTATCCTCTATCCTATCCTATCCTCTATCCTATCCTATCCTCTATCCTATCCTATCCTCTATCCTATCCTATTCTCTATCCTATCCTATCCTCTATCCTATCCTATCCTCTATCCTATCCTACCCTATCCTCTATCCTATCCGATCCTATCCTCTATCCTACCCTATCCTCTATCCTATCCTATCCTCTATCCTATCCTATCCTCTATCCTATCCTATCCTCTATCCTATCCTATTCTCTATCCTATCCACTATCCTATCGTATCCTCTATCCCATCCAATCCTCTATCCTATCCGATCCTCTATCCTATCCTATCCTCTAGAATATAGTATCCTCTATTATATCCTATCCTCCTTCCTATAATATCATCTATCCAATCCTATTCTCTATCCTATCCTATCCCCTATCCTATCCTATCCTCTATCCTACCCTATCCTCTATCCTATCCTATCCTCTATCCTATCCTATCCTCCACCCTATCCTATCCTCTATCCTATCCTCTATTCTATCCTATCCTCTATCCTATCCTATCCTCTATCCCATCCTATCCTCTATCCTATCCTATCCTCTATCCTATCCTATCCTCTATCCTACCCTATCCTCTATCCTATCCTATCCTCTATCCTATCCTATCCTCTATCCTATCCTATCCTCTAGCCCATCCTATTCTCTATCCAATCCTACTCTATCCTCTATAGTATCCTCTTCTGTATCTTATCCAATCCTATATCGTATCCTCTATCCTATCCTATCCTCTATCCTATCCTATCCTGTATCCTATCCTATCCTCTATCCTATCCTATCCTCTATCCTATCCTATCCTCTATCCTATCCTATCCTCTATCCTATCCTATCCTCTATCCTATCCTATCCTCTATCCTATCCTATCCTCTATCCTATTCTCTATCCTATCCTATACTCTATCCTATTATATCCTCTATCCCAACCTATTCTCTATACAATCCTATCCTATCCTCTATCGTATCCTATTCTCTATCCTATGCAATCCTATGTCCTATCCTCTATCCTATCCTATCCTATCCTCTATCCTATCCGATCCTATCCTCTATCCTATCCTATCCTCTATCCTATCCTATCCTCTATCCTATCCTATCCTCTATCCTATCCAATCCTCTATCCTATCCTATCCTCTATCCTATCCTATCCTCTATCCTATCCTATCCTCTACCCTATCCTATCCTCTATCCTACCCTATCCTCTATCCTATCCTATCCTCTATCCTACCCTATCCTCTATCCTATCCTATCCTCTATCCTATCCTCTATCCTATCCTATCCTCTATCCTATCCTATCCTCTATCCTATCCTATCCTCTATCCTATCCTATCCTCTATCCTATCCTATCCTCTATCCTATCCTATCCTCTATCCTATCCTATCCTCTATCCTATCCTCTATCCTATCCTCTATCCTATCCTCTATCCTATCCTATCCTCTATCCTATCCTATCCTCTAGCCCATCCTATTCTCTATCCAATCGTACCCTATCCTCTATCGTATCCTCTTCTGTATCCTATCCAATCCTATATCGTATCCTCTATCCTATCCTATCCTCTATCCTATCCTATCCTGTATCCTATCCTATCCTCTATCCTATCCTATCCTCTATCCTATCCGATCCTCTATCCTATCCTATCCTCTATCCTATCCTATCCTCTATCCTATCCTATCCTCTATCCTATCCTATCCTCTATCCTATCCTATCCTCTATCCTATCCTATTCCCTGCCCTGTCCTATTCTCTATCCTATCCTATACTCTATCCTATCCTATCCTCTATCCCAACCTATTCTCTATACAATCCTATCCTATCCTCTATCGTATCCTATTCTCTATCCTATGCAATCCTATGTCCTATCCTCTATCCTATCCTATCCTATCCTCTATCCTATCCGATCCTATCCTCTACCCTATCCTATCCTCTATCCTATCCTATCCTCTATCCTATCCTATCCTCTATCCTATCCAATCCTCTATCCTATCCGATCCTCTATCCTATCCTATCCTCCTTCCTATAATATCATCTATCCTATCCTATCCCCTATCCTATCCTATCCTCTATCCTACCCTATCCTCTATCCTATCCTATCCTCTATCCTATCCTATCCTCTATCCTATCCTATCCTCTATCTTATCCTATCCTCTATCCTATCCAATCACCTATCCTATCCTCTATCCGATCCTATCCTCTATCCTATCGTATCCTCTGTCCTATCCAATCCCCTATCCTATCCTCTATCCTATCCTATCCTATCCTCTATCCTATCCTATCCTCTATCCTATCCTATCCTCTCTCCTATCCTATCCTCTATCCTATCCTATCTTCTATCGTCTCCTGTCCTCTATCCTATTCAATCCCCTATCCTTTCCTCTATCCTATCGTATCCTCTATCCTATCCTATCCTCAATCCTATCCTATCCTCTATCCTATCCATTCCTTTACCCTATTCTATAATCTATCCTATACTATCCGCTATCCTATCCTATCCTCTATCCTATCCTATCCTATCCTCTATCCTAACCTATCCTCTATCCTATCCTATCCTCTCTCCTATCCTATCCTCTATCCTATCCTATCTTCTATCGTCTCCTGTCCTCTATCCTATCCAATCCCCTATCCTTTCCTCTATCCTATCGTATCCTCTATCCTATCCTATCCTGAATCCTATCCTATCCTCAATCCTATCCTATCTTCTATCCTATCCTATCCTCTATCCTATCCTATCCTCTATAGTATCCTATCCTCTATCCTATCCTATCCTCTATCCTATCCTATCCTTTATCCTATTCTATACTCTATCGTATACTATCCTCTATCCTATCCTATCCTCTATCCTATCCTATCCTGTATCCAACGAATCCCCTATCATATCCTCTATCGGATCCTATACTCTATCCTATCCCACCCTCTATCCTACCCTACCCTCTATCCTATCCTATCCTGTATCATATAATATCCTATATCCTATCCTATCCTCTATCCTATCCTATCCTCTATCCTATCCTATCCTCTATCCTATCCTATCCTCTATCTTATCCTATCCTCTATCCTATCCAATCACCTATCCTATCCTCTATCCGATCCTATCCTCTATCCTATCGTATCCTCTGTCCTATCCAATCCCCTATCCTATCCTCTATCCTATCCTATCCTATCCTCTATCCTATCCTATCGTCTATCCTATCCTATCCTCTCTCCTATCCTATCCTCTATCCTATCCTATCTTCTATCGTCTCCTGTCCTCTATCCTATCCAATCCCCTATCCTTTCCTCTATCCTATCGTATCCTCTATCCTATCCTATCCTCAATCCTATCCTATCCTCTATCCTATCCTATCCTTTATCCTATTCTATACTCTATCCTATTCTATACTGTATCCTATACTATCCGTTATGCTATCCTATCCTCTATCCTATCCTATCCTCTATCCAACGAATCCCCTATCCTATCCTCTATCCTATCCTATCCTATCCTCTATCCTATCCTATCCTCTATCCTATCCTATCCTCTATCCTATCCTATCCTCTCTCCTATCCTATCCTCTATCCTATCCTATCTTCTATCGTCTCCTGTCCTCTATCCTATCCAATCCCCTATCCTTTCCTCTATCCTATCGTATCCTCTATCCTATCCTATCCTCAATCCTATCCTATCCTCTATCCTATCCTATCCTTTATCCTATTCTATACTCTATCCTATACTATCCGCTATCCTATCCTATCCTCTATCCTATCCTGTCCTCTATCCAACGAATCCCCTATCCTATCCTCTATTATATCCTATCCTCTATCCTATCCTATCCTCTATCTTATCCTATCTTCTATCCTATCCAATCACCTATCCTATATTCTATCCGATCCTACACTCTATCCTATCCAATCACCTATCCTATCCTCCATCCTATCCTATCCTTTATCCTATTCTTTACCCTATCCTATCCCATCCTCTATCCTACCCTACCCTCTATCCTATCCTATCCTGTATCCTATAATATCCTATATCCTATCCTATCCTCTATCCTATCCTATCCTCTATCCTATCCTATCCTCCATCCTATCCTATCCTCTATTATATCCTATCCTCTATCCTATCCTATCCTCTATCTTATCCTATCCTCTTTCCTATTCAATCACCTATCCTACCCTCTATCCGATCCTATCCTCTATCCTATCCAATCACCTATCCTATCCTCTATCCGATCCTATCCTCTATCCTATCCTATCCTCTATCGTCTTCTATCCCCTATCCTATCCCATCCCCTGTCCTATCCTCTATTCTATCCTATCCTGTATCCTATAATATCCTATATCCTATCCTATCCTCTATCCTATCCTATCCTCTATCCTATCCTATCCTCTATCCTATCCTATCCTCTATCCTATCCTATCCTCTATCCTATCCTATCCTCTATCCTATCCTATCCTCTATCCTATCCTATTCTCTGCCCTGTCCTATTCTCTATCCTATCCACTATCCTATCCTATCCTCTATCCTATCCTATTCTCTATCCTATCCTATCCTCTATCCTATCCTATCTTCTATCCTATCCTATACTCTATCCTATCCTATCCTCTATCCCATCCTGTTCTCTATAGAATCCTATCCTATCCTCTATCGTATCCTATTCTCTATCCTATGCAATCCTATGTCCTATCCACTATCCTATCCTATCCTATCTTCTATCCTATCCGATTCTATCCTCTATCCTATCCTATCCTCTATCCTATCCTATCCTCTATCCTACCCTATCCTCTATCCTATCCTATCCTCTATCCTATCCTATCCTCTATCCTATCCTCTATCCTATTCTATCCTCTATCCTATCCTATCCTCTATCCTATCCTATCCTTTATCCTATCCTATCCTCTAACCTATCCTATCCTCTATCCTATCCTATCCTCTAGCCCATCCTATTCTCTATCCAATCCTACCCTATCCTCTATCGTATCCTCTTCTGTATCCTATCCAATCCTATATCGTATCCTCTATCCTATCCTATCCTCTATCCTATCCTATCCTGTATCCTATCCTTTCCTCTATCCTATCCTATCCTCTATCCTATCCTATCCTCTATCCTATCCTATCCTCTATCCTATCCTATCCTCTATCCTATCCTATCCTCTAGCCCATCCTATTCTCTATCCAATCCTATCCTATCCTCTATCGTCTCCTATTCTCTATCCTATCCAATCATATCCTATCCTCTATCGTATCCTATTCTCTACCCTATCCAATCCTATGTCCTATCCTCTATCCTATCCCATCCTATCCTCTATCCTATCCTCTATCCTATCCTACCCTATCCTCTATCCTATCCTATCCTCTATCCTATCCTATCCTCTATCCTATCCTATTCTCTGCCCTGTCCTATTCTCTATCCTATCCACTATCCTATCCTATCCTCTATCCTATCCTATTCTCTATCCTATCCTATCCTCTATCCTATCCTATCTTCTATCCTATCCTATACTCTATCCTATCCTATCCTCTATCCCATCCTATTCTCTATAGAATCCTATCCTATCCTCTATCGTATCCTATTCTCTATCCTATGCAATCCTATGTCCTATCCACTATCCTATCCTATCCTATCTTCTATCCTATCCGATTCTATCCTCTATCCTATCCTATCCTCTATCCTATCCTATCTTCTATCCTATCGTATCCTGTATCCTATAATCTATCCTCAATCCTATCCCCTATGCTATCCTGTCCTCTATAAAATCGTATCTTCTATCCTATCCCCTATGCTATCCTGTCCTCTATAAAATCGTATCCTCTATCCTATCCAATCCTCTATCCTATCCTATCCTCTATAATATCGTATCCTGTATCATATCCTATACTCTTTCCTATAATCTCATCTATCCTATCCTATCCTATATCGTCTCCTATCCTCTATCCTATCCTATCCTATCCCCTATCCTATCCTATCCTCTATCCTACCCTATCCTCTATCGTATCCTCTTCTGTATCCTATCCAATCCTATATCGTATCCTCTATCCTATCCTATCCTCTATCCTATCCTATCCTGTATCCTATCCTTTCCTCTATCCTATCCTATCCTCTATCCTATCGTATCCTCTATCCTATCCTATCCTCTATCCTATCCTATCCTCTATCCTATCCTATCCTCTAGCCCATCCTATTCTCTATCCAATCCTATCCTATCCTCTATCGTCTCCTATTCTCTATCCTATCCAATCATATCCTATCCTCTATCGTATCCTATTCTCTACCCTATCCAATCCTATGTCCTATCCACTATCCTATCCCATCCTATCCTCTATCCTATCCTCTATCCTATCCTACCCTATCCTCTATCCTATCCTATCCTCTATCCTATCCTATCCTCTAACCTACCCTATCCTCTATCCTATCCTATCCTCTATCCTATCCTATCCTCTATCCTATCCTATCCTCTATCCTATCCTATTCTCTATCCTATCCTATCCTCTATCCTATCCTATCCTCTATCCTATCCTACCCTATCCTCTATCCTATCCGATCCTATCCTCTATCCTACCCTATCCTCTATCCTATCCTATCCTCTATCCTATCCTATCCTCTATCCTATCCTATCCTCTATCCTATCCTATTCTCTATCCTATCCACTATCCTATCGTATCCTCTATCCCATCCAATCCTCTATCCTATCCGATCCTCTATCCTATCCTATCCTCTAGAATATAGTATCCTCTATTATATCCTATCCTCCTTCCTATAATATCATCTATCCAATCCTATTCTCTATCCTATCCTATCCCCTATCCTATCCTATCCTCTATCCTACCCTATCCTCTATCCTATCCTATCCTCTATCCTATCCTATCCTCCACCCTATCCTATCCTCTATCCTATCCTCTATTCTATCCTATCCTCTATCCTATCCTATCCTCTATCCCATCCTATCCTCTATCCTATCCTATCCTCTATCCTATCCTATCCTCTATCCTACCCTATCCTCTATCCTATCCTATCCTCTATCCTATCCTATCCTCTATCCTATCCTATCCTCTAGCCCATCCTATTCTCTATCCAATCCTACTCTATCCTCTATAGTATCCTCTTCTGTATCTTATCCAATCCTATATCGTATCCTCTATCCTATCCTATCCTCTATCCTATCCTATCCTGTATCCTATCCTATCCTCTATCCTATCCTATCCTCTATCCTATCCTATCCTCTATCCTATCCTATCCTCTATCCTATCCTATCCTCTATCCTATCCTATCCTCTATCCTATCCTATCCTCTATCCTATTCTCTATCCTATCCTATACTCTATCCTATTATATCCTCTATCCCAACCTATTCTCTATACAATCCTATCCTATCCTCTATCGTATCCTATTCTCTATCCTATGCAATCCTATGTCCTATCCTCTATCCTATCCTATCCTATCCTCTATCCTATCCGATCCTATCCTCTATCCTATCCTATCCTCTATCCTATCCTATCCTCTATCCTATCCTATCCTCTATCCTATCCAATCCTCTATCCTATCCTATCCTCTATCCTATCCTATCCTCTATCCTATCCTATCCTCTACCCTATCCTATCCTCTATCCTACCCTATCCTCTATCCTATCCTATCCTCTATCCTACCCTATCCTCTATCCTATCCTATCCTCTATCCTATCCTCTATCCTATCCTATCCTCTATCCTATCCTATCCTCTATCCTATCCTATCCTCTATCCTATCCTATCCTCTATCCTATCCTATCCTCTATCCTATCCTATCCTCTATCCTATCCTATCCTCTATCCTATCCTCTATCCTATCCTCTATCCTATCCTCTATCCTATCCTATCCTCTATCCTATCCTATCCTCTAGCCCATCCTATTCTCTATCCAATCGTACCCTATCCTCTATCGTATCCTCTTCTGTATCCTATCCAATCCTATATCGTATCCTCTATCCTATCCTATCCTCTATCCTATCCTATCCTGTATCCTATCCTATCCTCTATCCTATCCTATCCTCTATCCTATCCGATCCTCTATCCTATCCTATCCTCTATCCTATCCTATCCTCTATCCTATCCTATCCTCTATCCTATCCTATCCTCTATCCTATCCTATCCTCTATCCTATCCTATTCCCTGCCCTGTCCTATTCTCTATCCTATCCTATACTCTATCCTATCCTATCCTCTATCCCAACCTATTCTCTATACAATCCTATCCTATCCTCTATCGTATCCTATTCTCTATCCTATGCAATCCTATGTCCTATCCTCTATCCTATCCTATCCTATCCTCTATCCTATCCGATCCTATCCTCTACCCTATCCTATCCTCTATCCTATCCTATCCTCTATCCTATCCTATCCTCTATCCTATCCAATCCTCTATCCTATCCGATCCTCTATCCTATCCTATCCTCCTTCCTATAATATCATCTATCCTATCCTATCCCCTATCCTATCCTATCCTCTATCCTACCCTATCCTCTATCCTATCCTATCCTCTATCCTATCCTATCCTCTATCCTATCCTATCCTCTATCCTATCCTCTATCCTATCCTCTATCCTATCCTCTATCCTATCCTATCCTCTATCCTATCCTATCCTCTAGCCCATCCTATTCTCTATCCAATCCTACCCTATCCTCTATCGTATCCTCTTCTGTATCCTATCCAATCCTATATCGTATCCTCTATCCTATCCTATCCTCTATCCTATCCTATCCTGTATCCTATCCTTTCCTCTATCCTATCCTATCCTCTATCCTATCCTATCCTCTATCCTATCCTATCCTCTATCCTATCCTATCCTCTATCCTATCCTATCCTCTATCCTATCCTATCCTCTAGCCCATCCTATTCTCTATCCAATCCTATCCTATCCTCTATCGTCTCCTATTCTCTATCCTATCCAATCATATCCTATCCTCTATCGTATCCTATTCTCTACCCTATCCAATCCTATGTCCTATCCTCTATCCTATCCCATCCTATCCTCTATCCTATCCTCTATCCTATCCTACCCTATCCTCTATCCTATCCTATCCTCTATCCTATCCTATCCTCTATCCTATCCTATTCTCTGCCCTGTCCTATTCTCTATCCTATCCACTATCCTATCCTATCCTCTATCCTATCCTATTCTCTATCCTATCCTATCCTCTATCCTATCCTATCTTCTATCCTATCCTATACTCTATCCTATCCTATCCTCTATCCCATCCTATTCTCTATAGAATCCTATCCTATCCTCTATCGTATCCTATTCTCTATCCTATGCAATCCTATGTCCTATCCACTATCCTATCCTATCCTATCTTCTATCCTATCCGATTCTATCCTCTATCCTATCCTATCCTCTATCCTATCCTATCTTCTATCCTATCGTATCCTCTATCCTATAATCTATCCTCAATCCTATCCCCTATGCTATCCTGTCCTCTATAAAATCGTATCTTCTATCCTATCCCCTATGCTATCCTGTCCTCTATAAAATCGTATCCTCTATCCTATCCAATCCTCTATCCTATCCAATCCTCTATCCTATCCTATCCTCTATAATATCGTATCCTGTATCATATCCTATACTCTTTCCTATAATCTCATCTATCCTATCCTATCCTATATCGTCTCCTATCCTCTATCCTATCCTATCCTATCCCCTATCCTATCCTATCCTCTATCCTACCCTATCCTCTATCGTATCCTCTTCTGTATCCTATCCAATCCTATATCGTATCCTCTATCCTATCCTATCCTCTATCCTATCCTATCCTGTATCCTATCCTTTCCTCTATCCTATCCTATCCTCTATCCTATCCTATCCTCTATCCTATCCTATCCTCTATCCTATCCTATCCTCTATCCTATCCTATCCTCTAGCCCATCCTATTCTCTATCCAATCCTATCCTATCCTCTATCGTCTCCTATTCTCTATCCTATCCAATCATATCCTATCCTCTATCGTATCCTATTCTCTACCCTATCCAATCCTATGTCCTATCCTCTATCCTATCCCATCCTATCCTCTATCCTATCCTCTATCCTATCCTACCCTATCCTCTATCCTATCCTATCCTCTATCCTATCCTATCCTCTAACCTACCCTATCCTCTATCCTATCCTATCCTCTATCCTATCCTATCCTCTATCCTATCCTATTCTCTATCCTATCCACTATCCTATCGTATCCTCTATCCCATCCAATCCTCTATCCTATCCGATCCTCTATCCTATCCTATCCTCTAGAATATAGTATCCTCTATTATATCCTATCCTCCTTCCTATAATATCATCTATCCAATCCTATTCTCTATCCTATCCTATCCCCTATCCTATCCTATCCTCTATCCTACCCTATCCTCTATCCTATCCTATCCTCTATCCTATCCTATCCTCCACCCTATCCTATCCTCTATCCTATCCTCTATCCTATCCTATCCTCTATCCTATCCTATCCTCTATCCTATCCTATCCTCTAGCCCATCCTATTCTCTATCCAATCCTACCCTATCCTCTATCGTATCCTCTTCTGTATCCTATCCAATCCTATATCGTATCCTCTATCCTATTCTATCCTCTATCCTATCCTATCCTGTATCCTATCCTATCCTCTATCCTATCCTATCCTCTATCCTATCCGATCCTCTATCCTATCCTATCCTCTATCGTATCCTATTCTCTATCCTATGCAATCCTATGTCCTATCCTCTATCCTATCCTATCCTATCCTCTATCCTATCCTATCCTCTATCCTATCCTATCCTCTATCCTATCCTATCCTCTATCCTATCCAATCCTCTATCCTATCCTATCCTCTATCCTATCCTATCCTCTATCCTATCCTATCCTCTATCGTATCCTATTCTCTATCCTATGCAATCCTATGTCCTATCCTCTATCCTATCCTATCCTATCCTCTATCCTATCCTATCCTCTATCCTATCCTATCCTCTATCCTATCCTATCCTCTATCCTATCCAATCCTCTATCCTATCCTATCCTCTATCCTATCCTATCCTCTATCCTATCCTATCCTCTATCCTATCCTCTATCCTATCCTCTATCCTATCCTCTATCCTATCCTCTATCCTATCCTATCCTCTATCCTATCCTATCCTCTAGCCCATCCTATTCTCTATCCAATCCTACCCTATCCTCTATCGTATCCTCTTCTGTATCCTATCCAATCCTATATCGTATCCTCTATCCTATCCTATCCTCTATCCTATCCTATCCTGTATCCTATCCTATCCTCTATCCTATCCTATCCTCTATCCTATCCGATCCTCTATCCTATCCTATCCTCTATCCTATCCTATCCTCTATCCTATCCTATCCTCTATCCTATCCTATCCTCTATCCTATCCTATCCTCTATCCTATCCTATCCTCTATCCTATCCTATTCCCTGCCCTGTCCTATTCTCTATCCTATCCTATACTCTATCCTATCCTATCCTCTATCCCAACCTATTCTCTATACAATCCTATCCTATCCTCTATCGTATCCTATTCTCTATCCTATGCAATCCTATGTCCTATCCTCTATCCTATCCTATCCTATCCTCTATCCTATCCGATCCTATCCTCTACCCTATCCTATCCTCTATCCTATCCTATCCTCTATCCTATCCTATCCTCTATCCTTTCCAATCCTCTATCCTATCCGATCCTCTATCCTATCCTATCCTCCTTCCTATAATATCATCTATCCTATCCTATCCCCTATCCTATCCTATCCTCTATCCTACCCTATCCTCTATCCTATCCTATCCTCTATCCTATCCTATCCTCTATCCTATCCTCTATCCTATTCTATCCTCTATCCTATCCTATCCTCTATCCTATCCTATCCTTTATCCTATCCTATCCTCTAACCTATCCTATCCTCTATCCTATCCTATCCTCTAGCCCATCCTATTCTCTATCCAATCCTACCCTATCCTCTATCGTATCCTCTTCTGTATCCTATCCAATCCTATATCGTATCCTCTATCCTATCCTATCCTCTATCCTATCCTATCCTGTATCCTATCCTTTCCTCTATCCTATCCTATCCTCTATCCTATCCTATCCTCTATCCTATCCTATCCTCTAGCCCATCCTATTCTCTATCCAATCCTATCCTATCCTCTATCGTCTCCTATTCTCTATCCTATCCAATCATATCCTATCCTCTATCGTATCCTATTCTCTACCCTATCCAATCCTATGTCCTATCCTCTATCCTATCCCATCCTATCCTCTATCCTATCCTCTATCCTATCCTACCCTATCCTCTATCCTATCCTATCCTCTATCCTATCCTACCCTATCCTCTATCCTATCCGATCCTATCCTCTATCCTACCCTATCCTCTATCCTATCCTATCCTCTATCCTATCCTATCCTCTATCCTATCCTATCCTCTATCCTATCCTATTCTCTATCCTATCCACTATCCTATCGTATCCTCTATCCCATCCAATCCTCTATCCTATCCGATCCTCTATCCTATCCTATCCTCTAGAATATAGTATCCTCTATTATATCCTATCCTCCTTCCTATAATATCATCTATCCAATCCTATTCTCTATCCTATCCTATCCCCTATCCTATCCTATCCTCTATCCTACCCTATCCTCTATCCTATCCTATCCTCTATCCTATCCTATCCTCCACCCTATCCTATCCTCTATCCTATCCTCTATCCTATCCTATCCTCTATCCTATCCTATCCTCTAGCCCATCCTATTCTCTATCCAATCCCACCCTATCCTCTATCGTATCCTCTTCTGTATCCTATCCAATCCTATATCGTATCCTCTATCCTATCCTATCCTCTATCCTATCCTATCCTGTATCCTATCCTATCCTCTATCCTATCCTATCCTCTATCCTATCCGATCCTCTATCCTATCCTATCCTCTATCCTATCCTATCCTCTATCCTATCCTATCCTCTATCCTATCCTATCCTCTATCCTATCCTATCCTCTATCCTATCCTATCCTCTATCCTATCCTATCCTCTATCCTATCCTATCCTCTATCCTATCCTATCCTCTATCCTATCCTATTCCCTGCCCTGTCCTATTCTCTATCCTATCCTATACTCTATCCTATCCTATCCTCTATCCCAACCTATTCTCTATACAATCCTATCCTATCCTCTATCGTATCCTATTCTCTATCCTATGCAATCCTATGTCCTATCCTCTATCCTATCCTATCCTATCCTCTATCCTATCCGATCCTATCCTCTATCCTATCCTATCCTCTATCCTATCCTATCCTCTATCCTATCCTATCCTCTATCCTATCCAATCCTCTATCCTATCCTATCCTCTATCCTATCCTATCCTCCTTCCTATAATATCATCTATCCAATCCTATTCTCTATCCTATCCTATCCCCTATCCTATCCTATCCTCTATCCTACCCTATCCTCTATCCTATCCTATCCTCTATCCTATCCTATCCTCTATCCTATCCTCTATCCTATTCTATCCTCTATCCTATCCTATCCTCTATCCTATCCTATCCTCTATCCTATCCTATCCTCTAACCTATCCTATCCTCTATCCTATCCTATCCTCTAGCCCATCCTATTCTCTATCCAATCCTACCCTATCCTCTATCGTATCCTCTTCTGTATCCTATCCAATCCTATATCGTATCCTCTATCCTATCCTATCCTCTATCCTATCCTATCCTGTATCCTATCCTATCCTGTATCCTATCCTAGCCTCTATCCTATCCTATCCTCTATCCTATCCTATCCTCTATCCTATCCTATTCTCTATCCTATCCACTATCCTATCCTATCCTCTATCCTATCCTATTCTCTATCCTATTCTATCCTCTATCCTATCCTATCTTCTATCCTATCCTATACTCTATCCTATCCTATCCTCTATCCCATCCCATTCTCTATAGAATCCTATCCTATCCTCTATCGTATCCTATTCTCTATCCTATCGTATCCTCTATCCTATAATCTATCCTCAATCCTATCCCCTATGCTATCCTGTCCTCTATAAAATCGTATCCTCTATCCTATCCCCTATGCTATCCTGTCCTCTATAAAATCGTATCCTCTATCCTATCCAATCCTCTATCCTATCCTATCCTCTAGAATATAGTATCCTCTATTATATCCTATCCTCCTTCCTATAATATCATCTATCCAATCCTATTCTCTATCCTATCCTATCCCCTATCCTATCCTATCCTCTATCCTACCCTATCCTCTATCCTATCCTATCCTCTATCCTATCCTATCCTCCACCCTATCCTATCCTCTATCCTATCCACTATCCTATCGTATCCTCTATCCCATCCAATCCTCTATCCTATCCAATCCTGTATCCTATCCTATCCTCTATAATATCCTATCCCCTATCCTATCCTCTATTCGATCCTCTCCACTGTAATATCGTATCCTCTATCCTATCCTGTCCTCTATCCTATAATATCATCCATCCTATCATATTCTATATCCTACCCTATCCTATCCTCCATCGTATCCTATCCTCTATCGTATCCTATCCTCTATCCTATTCAATCCTATATCCTATCCTCTATCCTATCCTATCCTCTATCGTCTCCTGTCCTCTCTCCTATCCAATCCCCTATCCTATCCTCTATCTTATCCTATCCTCTATCCTATTCAATCCTATATCCTATACTCTATCGTATCCCATCCTTTATCCTATCTTATCCTCTATCCTATTCTATCTTCTATCCTACTTTATCCTCTATCCTATCCTATCCTCTATCCTATCCTATCCTCTATCCTATCCTATCCTCTAGCCCATCCTATTCTCTATCCAATCCTACCCTATCCTCTATCGTATCCTCTTCTGTATCCTATCCAATCCTATATCCTATTCTCTATCCTATCCTATCCTCTATCCTATCCTATCCTGTATCCTATCCTATCCTCTATCCTATCCTATCCTCTATCCAATCCTATCCTCTATCCTATCCTATCCTCTATCCTATCCTATCCTCTATCCTATCCTATCCTCTATCCTATCTTATCCTCTATCCTATCCTATCCTATCCTCTATCCTATCCTATCCTCTAGCCCATCCTATTCTCTATCCAATCCTACCCTATCCTCTATCGTATCCTCTTCTGTATCCTATCCAATCCTATATCATATCCTCTATCCTATCCGATCCTCTATCCTATCCTATCCTCTATAATATCCTATCCCCTATCCTATCCTCTATTCGATCCTCTCCACTGTAATATCGTATCCTCTATCCTATCCTGTCGTCTATCCTATAATATCATCCATTATATCCTATTCTATATCCTACCCGATCCTATCCTCTATCGTATCCTATCCTCTATCCTATTCAATCCTATATCCTATCCTCTATCCTATCCTATCCTCTATCGTCTCCTGTCCTCTCTCCTATCCAATCCCCTATCCTATCCTCTATCTTATCCTATCCTCTATCCTATTCAATCCTATATCCTATACTCTATCGTATCCCATCCTTTATCCTATCCTATCCTCTATCCTATTCTATCTTCTATCCTATTTTATCCTCTATCCTATCCTATCCTCTATTCTATCCTATCCTCTATCCTATCCTATCCTCTAGCCCATCCTATTCTCTATCCAATCCTACCCTATCCTCTATCGTATCCTCTTCTGTATCCTATCCAATCCTATATCCTATTCTCTATCCTATCCTATCCTCTATCCTATCCTATCCTGTATCCTATCCTATCCTCTATCCTATCCTATCCTCTATCCAATCCTATCCTCTATCCTATCCTATCCTCTATCCTATCCTATCCTCTATCCTATCCTATCCTCTATCCTATCCAATCCTGTATCCTATCCTATCCTCTATAATATCCTATCCCCTATCCTATCCTCTATTCGATCCTCTCCACTGTAATATCGTATCCTCTATCCTATCCTGTCCTCTATCCTATAATATCATCCATCCTATCCTATTCTATATCCTACCCTATCCTATCCTCTATCGTATCCTATCCTCTATCCTATTCAATCCTATATCCTATCCTCTATCCTATCCTATCCTCTATCGTCTCCTGTCCTCTATCCTATCCAATCCCCTATCCTATCCTCTATCCTATCCAATCCTGTATCCTATCCTATCCTCTATAATATCCTATCCCCTATCCTATCCTCTATTCGATCCTCTCCACTGTAATATCGTATCCTCTATCCTATCCTGTCCTCTATCCTATAATATCATCCATCCTATCCTATTCTATATCCTACCCTATCCTATCCTCTATCGTATCCTATCCTCTATCCTATTCAATCCTATATCCTATCCTCTATCCTATCCTATCCTCTATCGTCTCCTGTCCTCTATCCTATCCAATCCCCTATCCTATCCTCTATCTTATCCTATCCTCTATCCTATTCAATCCGATATCCTATACTCTATCGTATCCCATCCTTTATCCTATCCTATCTTCTATCCTATTCTATCTTCTATCCTATTTTATCCTCTATCCTATCCTATCCTCTATCCTATAATCTATCCTCAATCCTATCCTCTATCCTATCCTATCCCCTATAATGTCGTGTCCTCTATCCTATCCAATCCTCTATCCTATCCTATCCTCTATAATATAGTATCCTCTCTTATATCCTATCCTCCTTCCTATAATATCATCTATCCAATCCTATTCTCTATCCTATCCTATCCACTATCCTATCCTATCCACTATCCTACCCTATACTATCCTATCCTCTATCCTATCCTATCCTCTATCCTATCCTATCCTCTAGCCTATCCAATCCTCTATCCTATCCTATCCTCTATCCTATCCTATCCAATCCTCTATCCTATCCGATCCTATCCTCTATCCTATCCTATCCTCTATCCTATCTTATCCTCTATCCTATCCTATCCTCTATCCTATCCAATCCTCTATCCTATCCGATCCTCTATCCTATCCTATCCTCCTTCCTATAATATCATCTATCCAATCCTATTCTCTATCCTATCCTATCCCCTATCCTATCCTATCCTCTATCCTACCCTATCCTCTATCCTATCCTATCCTCTATCCTATCCTATCCTCTATCCTATTCTCTATCCTATCCTATCCTCTATCCTATCCTATCCTGTATCCTATCCTATCCTATCCTCTATCCTATCCTATCCTCTATCCAATCCTATCCTCTATCCTATCCTATCCTCTATCCTATCCTATCCTCTATCCTATCCTATCCTCTATCCTATCCTATCCTCTATAGTATCCTATCCTCTATCCTATCCTATCCTCTATCCTATCCAATCACCTATCCTATCCTCTATCCGATCCTATCCTCTATCCTATCGTATCCTCTGTCCTATCCAATCCCCTATCCTTACCTCTTTCCTATCCTATCCTATCCTCTATCCTATCCTAACCTCTATCCTATCCTATCCTCTATCCTATCCTATCCTCTCTCCTATCCTATCCTCTATCCTATCCTATCTTCTATCGTCTCCTGTGCTCTATCCTATCCAATCCCCTATCCTTTCCTCTATCCTATCGTATCCTCTATCGTATCCTATCCTCAATCCTATCCTATCATCTATATCCTATCCTATCCTTTATCCTATTCTATACTCTATCCTATACTATCCGCTATCCTATCCTATCCTCTATCCTATCCTATCCTCTATCCAACGAATCCCCTATCCTATCCTCTATCCAACGAATCCCCTATCCTATCCTCTATCGGATCCTATACTGTATTATATCCTATCCTCTATCCTATCCTATCCTCTATCTTATCCTATCCTCTATCCTATCCAATCACCTATCCTATATTCTATCCGATCCTATACTCTATCCTATCCAATCACCTATCCTATCCTCTATCCTATCCTATCCTTTATCCTATTCTATACTCTATCCTATCCTATCCGCTATCCTATCCTATCCTCTATCCTATCCTATCCTCTATCCAACGAATCCCCTATCCTATCCTCTATCGGATCCTATACTCTATTATATCCTATCCTCTATCCTATCCTATCCTCTATCTTATCCTATCCTCTATCCTATCCAATCACCTATCCTACCCTCTATCCGATCCTATCCTCTATCCTATCCAATCACCTATCCTATCCTCTATCCGATCCTATCCTCTATCCTATCCTATCCTCTATCGTCTTCTATCCCCTATCCTATCCCATCCCCTGTCCTATCCTCTATCCTATCCTGCCCTCTATCCTATCCTATCCTGTATCCTATAATATCCTATATCCTATCCTATCCTATATCCTATCCTATCCCCTATCCTATCCTATCCTCTATCCTATCCTATCTTCTATCGTCTCCTGTCCTCTATCCTATCCAATCCCCTATCCTTTCCTCTATCCTATCGTATCCTCTATCCTATCCTATCCTCAATCCTATCCTATCCTCTATCCTATCCTATCCTTTATCCTATTCTATACTCTATCCTATACTATCCGCTATCCTATCCTATCCTCTATCCTATCCTGTCCTCTATCCAACGAATCCCCTATCCTATCCTCTATTATATCCTATCCTCTATCCTATCCTATCTTCTATCCTATCCAATCACCTATCCTATATGCTATCCGATCCTACACTCTATCCTATCCAATCACCTATCCTATCCTCCATCCTATCCTATCCTTTATCCTATTCTTTACCCTATCCTATCCCATCCTCTATCCTACCCTACCCTCTATCCTATCCTATCCTGTATCCTATAATATCCTATATCCTATCCTATCCTCTATCCTATCCTATCCTCTATCCTATCCTATCCTCCATCCTATCCTATCCTCTATTATATCCTATCCTCTATCCTATCCTATCCTCTATCTTATCCTATCCTCTTTCCTATCCAATCACCTATCCTACCCTCTACCCGATCCTATCCTCTATCCTATCCAATCACCTATCCTATCCTCTATCCGATCCTATCCTCTATCCTATCCTATCCTCTATCGTCTTCTATCCCCTATCCTATCCCATCCCCTGTCCTATCCTCTATTCTATCCTATCCTGTATCCTATAATATCCTATATCCTATCCTATCCTCTATCCTATCCTATCCTCTATCCTATCCTATCCTCTATCCTATCCTATCCTCTATCCTATCCTATCTTCTATCCTATCCTATCCTCTATCCTATCCTATCCTCTATAGTATCCTATCCTCTATCCTATCCTATCCTCTATCCTATCCAATCACCTATCCTATCCTCTATCCGATCCTATCCTCTATCCTATCGTATCCTCTGTCCTATCCAATCCCCTATCCTATCCTCTATCCTATCCTATCCTATCCTCTATCATATCCTATCCTCTATCCTATCCTATCCTCTCTCCTATCCTATCCTCTATCCTATCCTATCTTCTATCGTCTCCTGTCCTCTATCCTATCCAATCCCCTATCCTTTCCTCTATCCTATCGTATCCTCTATCCTATCCTATCCTCTATCCTATCCTATCCTCTATCCTATCCTATCCTCTATCCCATTTTATTCTGTATCCAATCCTATCCTATCCTCTAACGTATCCTATTCTCTATCCTATGCAATCCTATGTCCTATCCTCTATCCTATCCTACCCTATCCTCTATCCTATCCGATCCTATCCTCTATCCTATCCTATCCTCTATCCTACCCTATCCTCTATCCTATCCTATGCTTTATCCTGTCCTATTCTCTATCCTATCCTATCCTCTATCCTATAATATCCTGTACCCTATCCAATCCTCTATCCTATCGTATCCTCTATCCTATCCCATCCTCTATCCTATCCCATCCTCTATCCTACCCTACCCTCTATCCTATCCTATCCTGTATCCTATAATATCCTATATCCTATCCTATCCTCTATCCTATCCTATCCTCTATCCTATCGTATCCTCTGTCCTATCCAATCCCCTATCCTATCCTCTATCGGATCCTATACTCTATTATATCCTATCCTCTATCCTATCCTATCCTCTATCTTATCCTATCTTCTATCCTATCCAATCACCTATCCTATATTCTATCCGATCCTATACTCTATCCTATCCAATCACCTATCCTATCCTCTATCCTATCCTATCCTTTATCCTATTCTATACTCTATCCTATCCCATCCTCTATCCTACCCTAAACTCTATCCTATCCTATCCTGTATCGTATAATATCCTCTATCCTATCCTATCTTCTATCGTCTCCTGTCCTCTATCCTATCCAATCCCCTATCCTTTCCTCTATCCTATCGTATCCTCTATCCTATCCTATCCTCAATCCTATCCTATCCTCTATCCTATCCTATCCTTTATCCTATTCTATACTCTATCCTATACTATCCGCTATCCTATCCTATCCTCTATCCTATCCTGTCCTCTATCCAACGAATCCCCTATCCTATCCTCTATTATATCCTATCCTCTATCCTATCCTATCTTCTATCCTATCCAATCACCTATCCTATATTCTATCCGATCCTACACTCTATCCTATCCAATCACCTATCCTATCCTCCATCCTATCCTATCCTTTATCCTATTCTTTACCCTATCCTATCCCATCCTCTATCCTACCCTACCCTCTATCCTATCCTATCCTGTATCCTATAATATCCTATATCCTATCCTATCCTCTATCCTATCCTATCCTCTATCCTATCCTATCCTCCATCCTATCCTATCCTCTATTATATCCTATCCTCTATCCTATCCTATCCTCTATCTTATCCTATCCTCTTTCCTATCCAATCACCTATCCTACCCTCTACCCGATCCTATCCTCTATCCTATCCAATCACCTATCCTATCCTCTATCCGATCCTATCCTCTATCCTATCCTATCCTCTATCGTCTTCTATCCCCTATCCTATCCCATCCCCTGTCCTATCCTCTATTCTATCCTATCCTGTATCCTATAATATCCTATATCCTATCCTATCCTCTATCCTATCCTATCCTCTATCCTATCCTATCCTCTATCCTATCCTATCCTCTATCCTATCCTATCTTCTATCCTATCCTATCCTCTATCCTATCCTATCCTCTATAGTATCCTATCCTCTATCCTATCCTATCCTCTATCCTATCCAATCATCTATCCTATCCTCTATCCGATCCTATCCTCTATCCTATCGTATCCTCTGTCCTATCCAATCCCCTATCCTATCCTCTATCCTATCCTATCCTATCCTCTATCCTATCCTATCCTCTATCCTATCCTATCCTCTATCCTATCCTATCCTCTATCCTATCCTATCCTCTATCCTATCCTATCCTCTAGCCCATCCTATTCTCTATACAATCCTATCCTATCCTCTATCGTCTCCTATTCTCTATCCTATCCAGTCATATCCTATCCTCTATCGTATCCTATTCTCTATCCTATCCAATCCTATGTCCTATCCTGTATCCTATCCTATCCTATCGCCTATCCTATCCTCTATCCTATCCTACCCTATCCTCTATCCTATCCTATTCTCTATCCTATCCTCTATCCTATCCTATCCTCTATCCTATCCTATCCTCTATCCTATCCTATCCTCTATCCTATCCTATCCTCTATCCTATCCTATCCTCTATCCTATCCTATCCTCTATCCTATCCTATCCTATCCTCTATCCTATCCTATCCTCTATCCTATCCTATCCTCTCTCCTATCCTATCCTCTATCCTATCCTATACTCTATCCTATCCTATTCTCTATCCTATCCTATCCTCTATCCTATCCTATCCTCTATCCTATCCTATCCTCTATCCTATAATCTATCCTCAATCCTATCCTCTATCCTATCCTATCCGCTATCCTATCCTATCCTCTATCCTATCCTATCCTCTATCTTATCCTATCCTCTATCCTATCCTACCCTCTATCGTCTCCTATCCTCTATCCTATCCTATCCTCTATCCTATCCTGTCCTCTATCCTATCCTATCCTCTATCCTATCCTATCCTCTATCCTATCCAATCCTGTATCTTATCCGATCCTCTATCCTATCCTATCCTCTATAATATCCTATCCCCTATCCTATCCTCTATTCGATCCTCTCCACTGTAATATCGTATCCTCTATCCTATCCTGTCGTCTATCCTATAATATCATCCATCCTATCCTATTCTATATCCTACCCTATCCTATCCTCTATCGTATCCTATCCTCTATCCTATTCAATGCTATATCCTATCCTCTATCCTATCCTATCCTCTATCGTCTCCTGTCCTCTATCCTATCCAATCCCCTATCCTATCCTCTATCTTATCCTATCCTCTATCCTATTCAATCCTATATCCTATACTCTATCGTATCCCATCCTTTATCCTATCCTATCCTCTATCGTATTCTATCTTCTATCCTATTTTATCCTCTATCCTATCCTATCCACTATCCTATCCTATCCTCTATCCTATCCTATCCTCTAGCCCATCCTATTCTCTATCCAATCCTACCCTATCCTCTATCGTATCCTCTTCTGTATCCTATCCAATCCTATATCTTATCCTCTATCCTATCCTATCCTCTATCCTATCCTATCCTGTATCCTATCCTATCCTCTATCCTATCCTATCCTCTATCCTATCCTATCCTCTATCCTATCCGATCCTCTATCCTATCCTATCCTCTATAATATCGTATCCTCTATCATATCCTATCCTCTTTCCTACATTATCATCTATTCTATCATATTCTCTATCCTATCCTGTCCTCTATCCTCTGATATCCGCTATCCCATCCTATTCTCTATCCAATCCTATCCTATCCTCTATCGTCTCCTATTCTCTATCCTATCCAGTCATATCCTATCCTCTATCGTATCCTATTCTCTATCCTATCCAATCCTATGTCCTATCCTGTATCCTATCCTATCCTATCGCCTATCCTATCCTCTATCCTATCCTACCCTATCCTCTATCCTATCCTATTCTCTATCCTATCCTCTATCCTATCCTATCCTCTATCCTATCCTATCCTCTATCCTATCCTATCCTCTATCCTATCCTATCCTCTATCCTATCCTCTATCCTATCCTATCCTCTATCCTATCCTATCCTCTCTCCTATCCTATCCTCTATCCTATCCTATACTCTATCCTATCCTATCCTCTATCCTATCCTATCCTCTATCCTATCCTATCCTCTATCCTATCCTATCCTCTATCCTATCCTATCCTCTATCCTATCCTATCCTCTATCCTATCCTATCCTCTATCCTATCCTATCCTCTATCCTATCCTATCCTCTATCCTATCCTATTCTCTGCCCTGTCCTATTCTCTATCCTATCCTATCCTCTATCCTATAATCTATCCTCAATCCTATCCTCTATCCTATCCTATCCGCTATCCTATCCTATCCTCTATCCTATCCTATCCTCTATCTTATCCTATCCTCTATCCTATCCTACCCTCTATCGTCTCCTGTCCTCTATCCTATCCAATCCCCTATCCTATCCTCTATCTTATCCTATCCTCTATCCTATCCAATCCTCCGTCCTATCCTATCCTCTATAATATCGTATCCCTTATCATATCCTATCCCCTTTCCTATCCTATCCTCTATTGTATCCTAACCTCTATCCTATCCTATCCTCTATCCTGTCCTATCCTCTATCCTATCCTATCCTCTGTCCTATCCTATCCTCTATCCTATCCTATCCTCTATCCTATCCTATCCTCTATCCCATCCTATTCTCTATCCAATCCTATCCTATCCTCTATCGTATCCTATTCTCTATCCTATGCAATCCTATGTCCTATCCTCTATCCTATCCTATCCTATCCTCTATCCTATCCTCTATCCTATCCTCTATCCTATCCTATCCTCTATCCTATCCTATCCTCTATCCTAACCTATCCTCTATCCTATCCTATCCCCTATCCTATCCTATCCTCTATCCTATTCTATTCTCTATCCTATCCACAATCCTATCGTATCCTCTATCCCATCCAATCCTCTATCCTATCCGATCCTCTATCCTATCATATCCTCTATAATATAGTATCCTCTCTTATATCCCATCCTCCTTCCTATAATATCATCTATCCAATCCTATTCTCTATCCTATCCTATCCCCTATCCTATCCTATCCTCTATCCTACCCTATACTATCCTATCCTCTATCCTATCCTATCCTCTATCCTATCCTATCCTCTAGCCTATCCAATCCTCTATCCTATCCTATCCTCGATCCTATCTTATCCTCAATCCTATCCTATCCTCTATCCTATCCTATCCTCTATCCTATCCTATCCTCTATCCTATCCTATCCAATCCTCTATCCTATCCGATCCTATCCTCTATCCTATCCTATCCTCTATCCTATCTTATCCTCTATCCTATCCTATCCTCTATCCTATCCAATCCTCTATCCTATCCGATCCTCTATCCTATCCTATCCTCCTTCCCATAATATCATCTATCCATTCCTATTCTCTATCCTATCCTATCCCCTATCCTATCCTATCCTCTATCCTACCCTATCCTCTATCCTATCCTACCCTCTATCCTATCCTATCCTCTATCCTATCCTCTATCCTATCCTATCCTATATAATATCCTATCCCCTATCCTATCCTCTATTCGATCCTCTCCACTATAATATCGTATCCTCTATCCTATCCTATCCTCTATCCTATCCAATCCCCTATCCGATCCTCCATCCTATCCTATCCTCAATCCTATCCTATCCTCAATCCTATCCTATCCTCTATCCTATTCAATCCTCTACCCTATCCTATCCTCTATCCTATCCTATCCCGTATGTTACCCGATCCTCTATCCTATCCTATCCTCTATCCTATCCTATCCTATCCTCTATCCTAACCTATCCTCTATCCTATCCTATCCTCTATCCTATCCTATCCTCTACAATATCGTATCCTCTATCCTATCCTATCCTCTATCGTATCCAATCCTATATCCTATCCTATACTATCCTATCCTCTATCCTATCCTACCCTCTATCCTATCCTATCATCGATCCTATATTATCCTCAATCCTATCCTATGCTCTATCCTATAATATTCTCTATCCTATCCTCTATCCTATCCTATCCTCTATCCTATCCTATCCTCTATCCTATCCTGTCCTCTATCCTATCCTATCCTCTATCCTGTCCTATCCTCTATCCTATCCAATCCTGTATCTTATCCGATCCTCTATCTTATCCTATCCTCTATCCTATTCAATCCTATATCCTATACTCTATCGTATCCCATCCTTTATCCTATCCTATCCTCTATCGTATTCTATCTTCTATCCTATTTTATCCTCTATCCTATCCTATCCACTATCCTATCCTATCCTCTATCCTATCCTATCCTCTAGCCCATCCTATTCTCTATCCAATCCTACCCTATCCTCTATCGTATCCTCTTCTGTATCCTATCCAATCCTATATCCTATCCTCTATCCTATCCTATCCTCTATCCTATCCTATCCTCTATCCTATCCTATCCTCTATTCTATCCTATCCTCTATCCTATCCTATCCTCTATCCTATCCTATCCTCTATCCTATCCTATCCTCTATCCTATCCTATCCTCTATCCTATCCTATCCTCTATCCTATCCTATCCTCTATCCTATCCGATCCTCTATCCTATCCTATCCTCTATCCTATCCTATCCTCTATCCTATCCTATCCTCTATCCTAACCTATCCTCTATCCTATCCTATCCTCTATCCTATCCTATCCTCTATCCTATCCTATCCTCTACAATATCGTATCCTCTATCCTATCGTATCCTCTATCGTATCCAATCCTATATCCTATACTCTATCCTATCCTATCCTATATCCTATCCTATACTATCCTATCCTCTATCCTATCCTACCCTCTATCCTATCCTATCATCGATCCTATATTATCCTCAATCCTATCCTATCCTCTATCCTATAATATTCTCTATCCTATCCTCTATGCTATCCTATCCTCTATCCTCTATCCTATCCTATCCTCTATCCTATACTATCCTCTATCCTATCCTATCCTCTATGCTATCCTATCCTCTATCCTATCCTATCCTCTATCCTATCCTATCCTCTATCCTATCCTATCCTCTATCCTATCCTATCCTCTATCCTATCCTATCCTCTATCCTATCCTATCCTCTAGCCCATCCTATTCTCTATCCAATCCTAACCTATCCTCTATCGTATCCTCTTCTGTATCCTATCCAATCCTATATCTTATCCTCTATCCTATCCTATCCTCTATCCTATCCTATCCTCTATCCTATCCTATCCTCTATCCTATCCTATCCTCTATCCTATCCTATCCTCTATCCTATCCTATCCTCTATCCTATCCTATCCTCTATCCTATCCTATCCTCTATCCTATCCTATCCTCTATCCTATCCTATCCTCTATCCTATCCTCTATCCTATCCTATCCTCTATCCTATCCTATCCTCTATCCTATCCTATCCTCTATCCTATCCTATCCTCTATCGTATCCTATTCTCTATCCTATGCAATCCTAAATCCTATGATCCATCCTATCCTATCCTATCCTCTATCCTATCCGACCCTATCCTCTATCCTATCCTATCCGATCCTATCCTCTATCCTATCCTATCCTCTATCCTATCCTATCCTCTATCCTATCCTATCCTCTATCCTATCCTATCCTCTATCCTATCCTATCCTCTATCCTATCCTGTCCTCTATCCTATCCTATCCTCTATCCTATCCTATCCTCTATCCTATCCTATCCTCTAGCCCATCCTATTCTCTATCCAATCCTACCCTATCCTCTATCGTATCCTCTTCTGTATCCTATCAAATCAAATATCGTATCCTCTATCATATCCTATCCTCTATCTTATCCTATCCTCTATCCTATCCTATCCTCCATCCTATCCAATCCCGTCTCCAATCCTCTATCCTATCGTATCCTTACTCTATTCTATACTCTATCCTACCCTATCCTCTATCCTATCCTATTCTCTATCCTATCCTCTATCCTATGCTATCTTCTATCGTATCCTATCCCCTACCCTATCCAATCCCCTATCCTATCCTCTAACCTATCCTATTCTCTATCATATCCTATCCTCTATCGTATCCTATCCCCCGTCCAATCCTCTATCCTATACTATTCTCTATCCTATACTATCCTCTATCCTCTATCATATCCTATCCTCTATCCTACCCTATCCTCTATCCTATCTTATCCTCTATCCTATCCTGTCCTCTTTTCTATTCTATCCTCTATCTTATGCTATCCTCTAACCTACCCTATCCTCTATCGTATCCTATCCTCTATCCTATCCAATCCTATATCCTATACTCTATCCTATCCTATCCTCTATCCTATCCTATCCCCTATAATATCGTATCCTCTACCCTATAATATCATCTACCCTATCGTATTCTCTATCCTATCTTATCCTCTATCCTATCCTATCCTATATCCTATACTCTATCCTATCCTATCCTATATCCTATCCTATACTATCCTATCCTCTATCCTATCCTATCCTCTATCCTATCCTATCCTCTATCCTATCCTATCCTCTATCCTATCCTATTCTCTGTCCTATCCTATTCTCTATCCTATCCACTATCCTATCGTATCCTCTATCCCATCCAATCCTCTATCCTATCCGATCCTCTATCCTATCCTATCCTCTATCCTATCCTATTCTCTATCATATCCTATCCTCTATCCTATCCTATCCTCTAGCCCATCCTATTCTCTATCCAATCCTACCCTATCCTCTATCGTATCCTCTTCTGTATCCTATCCAATCCTATATCGTATCCTCTATCCTATCCTATCCTCTATAATATCGTATCCTCTATCATATCCTATCCTCTATCCTATCCTATCCTCTATCCTATCCTATCCTCTATCCTATCCTATCCTCTATCCTATCCTATCCTCTATCCTATCCTATCCTCTATCCTATCCTATCCTCTATCCTATCCTATCCTCTATCCTATCCTATCCTCTATCCTATCCTATCCTCTATCCTATCCTATCCTCTATCCTATCCTATCCTCTATCCTATCCTATCCTCTATCCTATCCTATTCTCTGCCCTGTCCTATTCTCTATCCTATCCTATACTCTATCCTATCCTATCCTCTATCCCATCCTATTCTCTATCCAATCCTACCCTATCCTCTATCGTATCCTCTTCTGTATCCTATCCACTCCTATATCCTATTCTCTATCCTATCCTATCCTGTATCCTATCCTATCCTCTATCCTATCCTATCCTCTATCTTATCCTATCCTCTATCCTATCCTACCCTCTATCGTCTCCTGTCCTCTATCCTATCCAATCCCCTATCCTACCCTCTATCTTATCCTATCCTCTATCCTATCCAATCCTCCGTCCTATCCTATCCTCTATAATATCGTATCCCTTATCATATCCTATCCCCTTTCCTATAATATCATCTATCCTATCCTATTCTCTATCCTATCCTATCCTCTATTCTATCCTATCCTCTATCCTATCCTATCCTCTATCCTGTCCTATCCTCTATCTTATCCTATCCTCTATCCTATCCTATCCTCTATGCTATCCTATCCTCTATCCTATCCTATCCTCTATGCCATCCTATTCTCTATCGAATCCTATCCTATCCTCTATCGTATCCTATTCTCTATCCTATGCAATCCTATGTCCTATCCTCTATCCTATCCTATCCTATCCTCTATCCTATCCGATCCTATCCTCTATCCTATCCTATCCTCTATCCTATCCTATCCTCTATCCTAACCTATCCTCTATCCTATCCTATCCTCTATCCTATCCTATCCTCTATCCTATCCTATCCTCTATCCTATCCTATTCTTTGTCCTATCCTATTCTCTATCCTATCCACAATCCTATCGTATCCTCTATCCCATCCAATCCTCTATCCTATCCGATCCTCTATCCTATCCTATCCTGTATCCTATCCTATCCTCTATCCTATCCTATCCTCGATCCTATCTTATCCTCAATCCTATCCTATCCTCTATCCTATCCTATCCTCTATCCTATCCTATCCTCTATCCTATCCTATCCTCTATCCTATCCTATCCTCTATCCTATCCTATCCTCTATCCTATCCTATACTCTATCCTTTCCTATCCTCTATCCCATCCTATTCTCTATACAATCCTATCCTATCCTCTATCGTATCCTATTCTCTATCCTATGCAATCCCATGTCCTATCCTCTATCCTATCCTATCCTATCCTCTATCCTATCCGATCCTATCCTCTATCCTATCCTATCCTCTATCCTATCCTATCCTCTATCCTATCCTATCCTCTATCCTAGCCTATCCTCTATCCTATCCTATCCTCTATCCCATCCTATTCTCTATCCAATCCTATCCTATCCTCTATCGTATCCTATTCTCTATCCTATGCAATCCTATGTCCTATGATCTATCCTATCCTATCCCATCCTCTATCCTATCCGATCCTATCCTCTATCCTATCCTATCCTCTATCCTATCCTATCCTCTATCCTATCCTATCCTCTATCCTATCCTATCCTCTATCCTATCCTATCCTCTATCCTATCCTATCCTCTATCCTATCCTATTCTCTGTCCTATCCTATTCTCTATCCTATCCACTATCCTATCGTATCCTCTATCCCATCCAATCCTCTATCCTATCCGATCCTCTATCCTATCCTATCCTCTATAATATAGTATCCTCTATTATATCCCATCCTGCTGCCTATAATATCATCTATCCAATCCTATTCTCTATCATATCCTATCCCCTATCCTATCCTATCCTCTATCCTACCCTATCCTCTACCCTATCCTATCCTCTATCCTATCCTCTATCCTATCCTCTATCCTATCCTATCCTCTATCCTATCCTATCCTCTAGCCCATCCTATTCTCTATCCAATCCTACCCTATCCTCTATCGTATCCTCTTCTGTATCCTATCCAATCCTATATCGTATCCTCTATCCTATCCTGTCCTCTATCCTATCCTATCCTGTATCCTATCCTATCCTCTATCCTATCCTATCCTCTATCCTATCCTATCCTCTATCCTATCCGATCCTCTATCCTATCCTATCCTCTATAATATCGTATCCTCTATCATATCCTATCCTCTTTCCTATAATATCATCTATACTATCCTATTCTCTATCCTATCCTGTCCTCTATCCTCTGCTATCCGCTATCCCATCCTATTCTCTATCCAATCCTATCCTATCCTCTATCGTCTCCTATTCTCTATCCTATCCAATCATATCCTATCCTCTATCGTATCCTATTCTCTATCCTATCCAATCCTATGTCCTATCCTGTATCCTATCCTATCCTCTATCCTATCCTATCCTCTATCCTATGTCCTATCCTCTATCCTATCCTATCCTATCGTCTATCCTATCCTCTATCCTATCCTACCCTATCCTCTATCCTATCCTATCCTCTATCCTATCCTATCCTCTATCCTATCGTATCCTCTATCCTATCCTATCCTCTATCCTATAATCTATCCTCAATCCTATCCTCTATGCTATCCTGTCCTCTTTTAAAATCGTATCCTCTATCCTATCCAATCCTCTATCCTATCCAATCCTATATAATGTATTCTATCCTATCCTATCCTATATCCTATCCTATATTATCCTATACTATCCTATCCTCTATCCTATCCTATCCTCTATCCAATCCTACCCTATCCTCTATCGTATCCTCTTCTGTATCCTATCCAATCCTATATCGTATCCTCTATCCTATCCTATCCTCTATCCTATCCTATCCTCTATCCTATCCTATCCTCTATCCTATCCTATTCTCTGTCCTATCCTATTCTCTATCCTATCCACTATCCTATCGTATCCTCTATCCCATCCAATCCTCTATCCTATCCGATCCTCTATCCTATCCTATCCTATATAATATAGTATCCTCTATTATATCCCATCCTGCTGCCTATAATATCATCTATCCAATCCTATTCTCTATCATATCCTATCCCGTATCCTATCCTATCCTCTATCCTACCCTATCCTCTATCCTATCCTATCCTCTATCCTATCCTATCCTCTATCCTATCCTCTATCCTATCCTCTATCCTATCCTATCCTCTATCCTATCCTATCCTCTAGCCCATCCTATTCTCTATCCAATCCTACCCTATCCTCTATCGTATCCTCTTCTGTATCCTATCCAATCCTATATCGTATCCTCTATCCTATCCTATCCTCTATCCTATCCTATCCTGTATCCTATCCTATCCTCTATCCTATCCTATCCTCTATCCTATCCTATCCTCTATCCTATCCGATCCTCTATCCTATCCTATCCTCTATAATATCGTATCCTCTATCATATCCTATCCTCTTTCCTATAATATCATCTATACTATCCTATTCTCTATCCTATCCTGTCCTCTATCCTCTGCTATCCGCTATCCCATCCTATTCTCTATCCAATCCTATCCTATCCTCTATCGTCTCCTATTCTCTATCCTATCCAATCATATCCTATCCTCTATCGTATCCTATTCTCTATCCTATCCAATCCTATGTCCTATCCTGTATCCTATCCTATCCTCTATCCTATCCTATCCTCTATCCTATCCTATCCTCGATCCTATCTTATCCTCAATCCTATCCTATCCTTAATCCTATCCTATTCTCTATCCTATCCTCTATCCTATCCTATCCTCTATTCTATCCTATCCTCAATCCTATCCTATCCTCTATCCTGTCCTATCCTCTATCCTATCCTATCCTCTATGCTATCCTATCCTCTATCCTATCCTATCCTCTATCCTATCCTATCCTCTATCCCATCCTATTCTCTATCCAATCCTATCCTATCCTTCTCTCGTATCCTATTCTCTATCCTATGCAATCCTATGTCCTATGATCTATCCTATCCTATCCTATCCTCTATCCTATCCTATTCTCTGTCCTATCCTATTCTCTATCCTATCCACTATCCTATCGTATCCTCTATCCCATCCTATCCTCTATCCTATCCTATCCTCTATCCTATCCTATCCTCTATCCTAACCTATCCTCTATCCTATCCTATCCTCTATCCTATCCTATCCTCTATCCTATCCTATCCTCTATCCTATCCTATTCTTTGTCCTATCCTATTCTCTATCCTATCCACAATCCTATCGTATCCTCTATCCCATCCAATCCTCTATCCTATCCGATCCTCTATCCTATCCTATCCTGTATCCTATCCTATCCTCTATCCTATCCTATCCTCGATCCTATCTTATCCTCAATCCTATCCTATCCTCTATCCTATCCTATCCTCTATCCTATCCTATCCTCTATCCTATCCTATCCTCTATCCTATCCTATCCTCTATCCTATCCTATCCTCTATCCTATCCTATACTCTATCCTTTCCTATCCTCTATCCCATCCTATTCTCTATACAATCCTATCCTATCCTCTATCGTATCCTATTCTCTATCCTATGCAATCCCATGTCCTATCCTCTATCCTATCCTATCCTATCCTCTATCCTATCCGATCCTATCCTCTATCCTATCCTATCCTCTATCCTATCCTATCCTCTATCCTATCCTATCCTCTATCCTAGCCTATCCTCTATCCTATCCTATCCTCTATCCCATCCTATTCTCTATCCAATCCTATCCTATCCTCTATCGTATCCTATTCTCTATCCTATGCAATCCTATGTCCTATGATCTATCCTATCCTATCCCATCCTCTATCCTATCCGATCCTATCCTCTATCCTATCCTATCCTCTATCCTATCCTATCCTCTATCCTATCCTATCCTCTATCCTATCCTATCCTCTATCCTATCCTATCCTCTATCCTATCCTATCCTCTATCCTATCCTATTCTCTGTCCTATCCTATTCTCTATCCTATCCACTATCCTATCGTATCCTCTATCCCATCCAATCCTCTATCCTATCCGATCCTCTATCCTATCCTATCCTCTATAATATAGTATCCTCTATTATATCCCATCCTGCTGCCTATAATATCATCTATCCAATCCTATTCTCTATCATATCCTATCCCCTATCCTATCCTATCCTCTATCCTACCCTATCCTCTACCCTATCCTATCCTCTATCCTATCCTATCCTCTATCCTATCCTCTATCCTATCCTCTATCCTATCCTATCCTCTATCCTATCCTATCCTCTAGCCCATCCTATTCTCTATCCAATCCTACCCTATCCTCTATCGTATCCTCTTCTGTATCCTATCCAATCCTATATCGTATCCTCTATCCTATCCTGTCCTCTATCCTATCCTATCCTGTATCCTATCCTATCCTCTATCCTATCCTATCCTCTATCCTATCCTATCCTCTATCCTATCCGATCCTCTATCCTATCCTATCCTCTATAATATCGTATCCTCTATCATATCCTATCCTCTTTCCTATAATATCATCTATACTATCCTATTCTCTATCCTATCCTGTCCTCTATCCTCTGCTATCCGCTATCCCATCCTATTCTCTATCCAATCCTATCCTATCCTCTATCGTCTCCTATTCTCTATCCTATCCAATCATATCCTATCCTCTATCGTATCCTATTCTCTATCCTATCCAATCCTATGTCCTATCCTGTATCCTATCCTATCCTCTATCCTATCCTATCCTCTATCCTATGTCCTATCCTCTATCCTATCCTATCCTATCGTCTATCCTATCCTCTATCCTATCCTACCCTATCCTCTATCCTATCCTATCCTCTATCCTATCCTATCCTCTATCCTATCGTATCCTCTATCCTATCCTATCCTCTATCCTATAATCTATCCTCAATCCTATCCTCTATGCTATCCTGTCCTCTTTTAAAATCGTATCCTCTATCCTATCCAATCCTCTATCCTATCCAATCCTATATAATGTATTCTATCCTATCCTATCCTATATCCTATCCTATATTATCCTATACTATCCTATCCTCTATCCTATCCTATCCTCTATCCAATCCTACCCTATCCTCTATCGTATCCTCTTCTGTATCCTATCCAATCCTATATCGTATCCTCTATCCTATCCTATCCTCTATCCTATCCTATCCTCTATCCTATCCTATCCTCTATCCTATCCTATTCTCTGTCCTATCCTATTCTCTATCCTATCCACTATCCTATCGTATCCTCTATCCCATCCAATCCTCTATCCTATCCGATCCTCTATCCTATCCTATCCTATATAATATAGTATCCTCTATTATATCCCATCCTGCTGCCTATAATATCATCTATCCAATCCTATTCTCTATCATATCCTATCCCGTATCCTATCCTATCCTCTATCCTACCCTATCCTCTATCCTATCCTATCCTCTATCCTATCCTATCCTCTATCCTATCCTCTATCCTATCCTCTATCCTATCCTATCCTCTATCCTATCCTATCCTCTAGCCCATCCTATTCTCTATCCAATCCTACCCTATCCTCTATCGTATCCTCTTCTGTATCCTATCCAATCCTATATCGTATCCTCTATCCTATCCTATCCTCTATCCTATCCTATCCTGTATCCTATCCTATCCTCTATCCTATCCTATCCTCTATCCTATCCTATCCTCTATCCTATCCGATCCTCTATCCTATCCTATCCTCTATAATATCGTATCCTCTATCATATCCTAACCTCTTTCCTATAATATCATCTATACTATCCTATTCTCTATCCTATCCTGTCCTCTATCCTCTGCTATCCGCTATCCCATCCTATTCTCTATCCAATCCTATCCTATCCTCTATCGTCTCCTATTCTCTATCCTATCCAATCATATCCTATCCTCTATCGTATCCTATTCTCTATCCTATCCAATCCTATGTCCTATCCTGTATCCTATCCTATCCTCTATCCTATCCTATCCTCTATCCTATCCTATCCTCGATCCTATCTTATCCTCAATCCTATCCTATCCTTAATCCTATCCTATTCTCTATCCTATCCTCTATCCTATCCTATCCTCTATTCTATCCTATCCTCAATCCTATCCTATCCTCTATCCTGTCCTATCCTCTATCCTATCCTATCCTCTATGCTATCCTATCCTCTATCCTATCCTATCCTCTATCCTATCCTATCCTCTATCCCATCCTATTCTCTATCCAATCCTATCCTATCCTTCTCTCGTATCCTATTCTCTATCCTATGCAATCCTATGTCCTATGATCTATCCTATCCTATCCTATCCTCTATCCTATCCTATTCTCTGTCCTATCCTATTCTCTATCCTATCCACTATCCTATCGTATCCTCTATCCCATCCAATCCTCTATCCTATCCGATCCTCTATCTTATCCTATCCTTTATAATATAGTATCCTCTATTATATCCCATCCTCCTTCCTATAATATCATCTATCCAATCCTATTCTCTATCATATCCTATCCCCTATCCTATCCTATCCTCTATCCTACCCTATCCTCTATCCTATCCTATCCTCTATCCAATCCTACCCTATCCTCTATCGTATCCTCTTCTGTATCCTATCCAATCCTATATCGTATCCTCTATCCTATCCTATCCTCTATCCTATCCTATCCTCTATCACATCCTATCCTCCATCCTATCCTCTATCCTATTCTCCATCCGATGCTATCCTCTAACCTATATTATCCTCTATCCTATCCTATATTCTATCCTATCCTATCCTCTATCCTAGCCTATCCTCTATAATATCGTATCTTCAATCATATCCTATCCTCTATCCTGTCCCATCCTCTATCCTATACTATCCTCTATCCTATCCTATCCTCTATCCTCTCCAATCCTCTATCCTATCCTATCCTCTATCCTATCCTATCCTCTATCCCATCCTATCCTCTATCCTATCCTATCCTCTATCCTATCCTATCCTCTATCCTATCCTATCCTCTAGCCTGTAATATGCTGTATCCTATCCAATTCCCTATCCTATCCTCAATCCTATCCTTTCCTCCATCCTATCCTATCCTCTATCCTGTCCTATTCTATCCACTTTCCTATCCTATCATGTATCCTATCCTATCCTCTATCCTATCCTATCCTCTATCCTATCCTATCCTCTATCCTATCCTATCCTATCCTCTATCCTATCCTATCCTCTATCCTATCCTGTCCTCTATCCTATCCCATCCTCTATCCTATCCTATCCTCTATCCCATCCTATTCTCTATCCTATCCTATCCTGTATCCTATCCTATCCTCTATCCTATCCTATCCTCAATCCTATCCTTTACTGTATCATATACTATCCTCTATGCTATCCTATCCTCTATCCTATCAAATCCCCTATCCTATCCTCTATCCTATCCTCTATCCTATCCTCTATCCTATCCTCTATCCTATCCTCTATCCTATCCTATCCTCTATCCTCTCCAATTACCTATCCTATCCTCTATCCTATCCTTTCCTCTATCCTATCCTATCCTCTATCCTATCCTATCCACATTAATATCCTATCGTCTATCCTATTCTATCCTCTATCCTATCCTATCCTCTACCCTATCCTATCATCTGTAATATCGTATGCTCTATCATATCCTATCCTCTTTTTCCATAATATCACCTTTCCTATCCTATTCTCTATCCTATCTTATCCTCTATTATATCCTATCCTCTATCTCTCCTATCCTCTTTCATATCCAATCCCCTATCCTATCCTCTATCCTGTCCTATGCTCTATCCTATCCTATCCTCTATCCTATCCTATCCTCTATCCTATCCTATCCTCTATCCTATCCTTTCCTCTATCCTATCCTATCCTCTATCCTATCCTATCCTCTATCCTATCCTATCCTCTATCCTATCCTATCCTCTATCCTATCCTATCCTCTATCCTATCCTATCCTCTATCCTATCCTATCCTCTATCCTATCCTATCCTCTATCCTATCCTATCCTCTATCCTATCCTATCCTCTATCCTATCCTATCCTCTATCCTATCCTATCCTCTATCCTATCCTATCCTCTATCCTATCCTATCCTCTATCCTATCCTATCCTCTATCCTCTCCAATTAGGTATCCTATCCTCTATCCTATCCTTTCCTCCATCCTATCCTATTCTCTATCCTGTCCTATGCTGTATCCTATCCAATCCCCTATCCTATCCTCAATCCTATCCTATCCTCTATCCTATCCGATCCTGTATCCCATCCTATCCTCTATCCTATCCAAATTCTACCCTATCCTCTATCCTATCCTATCCTCTATCCTGTCCTTTCCTCTCTCCTATCCTATCCTCTATCCTATCCTATCCTCTATCCTATCCTATCCTATCCTCTATCCCATCCTATTCTCTATCCAATCCTATCCTATCCTTCTCTCGTATCCTATTCTCTATCCTATGCAATCCTATGTCCTATGATCTATCCTATCCTATCCTATCCTCTATCCTATCCTATTCTCTGTCCTATCCTATTCTCTATCCTATCCACTATCCTATCGTATCCTCTATCCCATCCAATCCTCTATCCTATCCGATCCTCTATCTTATCCTATCCTTTATAATATAGTATCCTCTATTATATCCCATCCTCCTTCCTATAATATCATCTATCCAATCCTATTCTCTATCATATCCTATCCCCTATCCTATCCTATCCTCTATCCTACCCTATCCTGTATCCTATCCTATCCTCTATCCAATCCTACCCTATCCTCTATCGTATCCTCTTCTGTATCCTATCCAATCCTATATCGTATCCTCTATCCTATCCTATCCTCTATCCTATCCTATCCTCTATCACATCCTATCCTCCATCCTATCCTCTATCCTATTCTCCATCCGATGCTATCCTCTAACCTATATTATCCTCTATCCTATCCTATATTCTATCCTATCCTATCCTCTATCCTAGCCTATCCTCTATAATATCGTATCTTCAATCATATCCTATCCTCTATCCTGTCCCATCCTCTATCCTATACTATCCTCTATCCTATCCTATCCTCTATCCTCTCCAATCCTCTATCCTATCCTATCCTCTATCCTATCCTATCCTCTATCCCATCCTATCCTCTATCCTATCCTATCCTCTATCCTATCCTATCCTCTATCCTATCCTATCCTCTAGCCTGTAATATGCTGTATCCTATCCAATTCCCTATCCTATCCTCAATCCTATCCTTTCCTCCATCCTATCCTATCCTCTATCCTGTCCTATTCTATCCACTTTCCTATCCTATCATCTATCCTATCCTATCCTCTATCCTATCCTATCCTCTATCCTATCCTATCCTCTATCCTATCCTATCCTATCCTCTATCCTATCCTATCCTCTATCCTATCCTGTCCTCTATCCTATCCCATCCTCTATCCTATCCTATCCTCTATCCCATCCTATTCTCTATCCTATCCTATCCTGTATCCTATCCTATCCTCTATCCTATCCTATCCTCAATCCTATCCTTTACTGTATCATATACTATCCTCTATGCTATCCTATCCTCTATCCTATCAAATCCCCTATCCTATCCTCTATCCTATCCTCTATCCTATCCTCTATCCTATCCTCTATCCTATCCTCTATCCTATCCTCTATCCTATCCTCTATCCTATCCTATCCTCTATCCTCTCCAATTACCTATCCTATCCTCTATCCTATCCTTTCCTCTATCCTATCCTATCCTCTATCCTATCCTATCCACATTAATATCCTATCGTCTATCCTATTCTATCCTCTATCCTATCCTATCCTCTACCCTATCCTATCATCTGTAATATCGTATGCTCTATCATATCCTATCCTCTTTTTCCATAATATCACCTTTCCTATCCTATTCTCTATCCTATCTTATCCTCTATTATATCCTATCCTCTATCTCTCCTATCCTCTTTCATATCCAATCCCCTATCCTATCCTCTATCCTGTCCTATGCTCTACCCTATCCTATCCTCTATCCTATCCTATCCTCTATCCTATCCTATCCTCTATCCTATCCTTTCCTCTATCCTATCCTATCCTCTATCCTATCCTATCCTCTATCCTATCCTATCCTCTATCCTATCCTATCCTCTATCCTATCCTATCCTCTATCCTATCCTATCCTCTATCCTATCCTATCCTCTATCCTATCCTATCCTCTATCCTATCCTATCCTCTATCCTATCCTATCCTCTATCCTATCCTATCCTCTATCCTATCCTATCCTCTATCCTATCCTATCCTCTATCCTCTCCAATTAGGTATCCTATCCTCTATCCTATCCTTTCCTCCATCCTATCCTATTCTCTATCCTGTCCTATGCTGTATCCTATCCAATCCCCTATCCTATCCTCAATCCTATCCTATCCTCTATCCTATCCGATCCTGTATCCCATCCTATCCTCTATCCTATCCAAATTCTACCGTATCCTCTATCCTATCCTATCCTCTATCCTGTCCTTTCCTCTCTCCTATCCTATCCTCTATCCTATCCTATTCTCTATCCTATCCTATCCTATCCTCTATCCTATCCTATCCTCTATCCTATCCTATCCTCTATCCTCTATCCTATCCTATCCTCTATCCTATCCTATCCTCTCCTATCCTATCCTCTACCCTATCCTATCCTCTGTAATATCGTATGCTCTATCATATCCTATCCTCTTTCCCATAATATCACATTTCCTATCCTATTCTCTATCCTATCTTATCCTCTATTATATCCTATCCTCTATCTCTCCTATCCTCTTTCATATCCAATCCCCTATCCTATCCACTATCCTGTCCTATCCTCTATCCTATCCTATCCCCAATCCTATCCTATCTTCTATCCTATCCTATCCTCTATCCTATCCTATCCTCTATCCTATCCTATCCTCTATCCTATCCTATCCTCTATCCTCTCCAATTACCTATCCTATCCTCTATCCTATCCTTTCCTCTATCCTATCCTATCCTCTATCCTGTAATATGCTGTATCCTATCCAATTACCTATCCTATCCTCTATCCTGTCCTATTCTATCCACTTTCCTATCCTATCATCTATCCTATTCTATCCTCTATCCTATACTGTCCTCTATCCTATCCTATCCTCTATCCTATCCTATCCTCTCCTATCCTATCCTCTATCCTATTCTATCGTCTATCCTATCCTATCCTCTATCCTATCCTATCCTCTATCCTATCCTATCCTCTATCCTAACCTATCCTCTATCCTATCCTATCCTCTATCCTATCCTATCCTCTATCCTATCCTATCCTCTATCCTATCCTATCCTCTATCCTATCCTATCCTCTATCCTATCCTATCCTCTATCCTATCCTATACCCTATCCTATCCTATCCTCTATCCTATCCTATCCTCTATCCTATCCTATCCTCTATCCACTCCAATTAGGTATCCTATCCTCTATCCTATCCTTTCCTCTATCCTATCCTATTCTCTATCCTGTCCTATGCTGTATCCTATCCAATCCCCTATCCTATCCTCAATACTATCCTATCCTCTATCCTATCCTATCCTGTATCCCATCCTATCCTCTATCCTATCCAAATTCTACCCTATCCTCTATCCTATCCTATCCTCTATCCTATCCTTTCCTCCCTCCTATCCTATCCTCTATCCTATCCTATCCTCTATCCTATCCTATCCTATCCTCTATCCTATCCTATCCTCTATCCTATCCTATCCTATCCTATCCTCTCCTATCCTATCCTCTATCCTATCCTATCGTCTATCCTATCCTATCCTCTATCCTATCCTATCCACTATCCTATCCTATCCTCTATCCTATCCTATCCGCAATCCTATCCTATCCTCTATCCTTTCCAATCCACTATCCTATCCTATCCCCAATCCTATCCTATCCTATCCTCTATCCTACCCTATGCTGTATCCTATCCTATCCCCTATCCCATCCTCAATCCTATCCTATCCTCTATCCTATCCTCTATTATATCCTATCCTCTATCCTATCCTATCCTCTATCCTATCCTATCCTCTATCCTATCCTATCCTCTATCCTATCCTATCCTGTATCCTATCCTATCCTCTATCCTATCCTATCCTCTATCCTATCCTATCCTCTATCCTATCCTATCCTCTATCCTATCCTATCCTCTATCCTATCCTATCCTCTATCCTATCCTATCCTCTATCCTCTCCAATTAGGTATCCTATCCTCTATCCTATCCTATCCTATCCTATCCTCTCCTATCCTATCCTATCCTCTATCCTATCCTATCGTCTATCCTATCCTATCCTCTATCCTATCCTATCCTGTATCCTATCCAAATTCTACCCTATCCTCTATCCTATCCTATCCTCTATCCTATCCTTTCCTCTCTCCTATCCTATCCTCTATCCTATCCTATCCTCTATCCTATCCTATCCTATCCTCTCCTATCCTATCCTCTATCCTATCCTATCCTCTATCCTATCCTATCCTCTATCCTATCCTATCCTCTATCCTATCCTATCCTCAATCCGATCCTATCCTCTATAATATCGTATCCTCTATCCTATAATATCATCTATCCTATCCTTTTCTCTATCCTATCCTATCCTATGCTCTATCGTATCCTCTATCCTATCCTATCCTCTATTCTATCCTATCCTCAATCCTATCCTATCCTCTATCGTATCCCCTATACTATCCTATCCTCTATCCTATCCTATCCTCTATCCTATCCTATCATTTATAATATCGTATCCTCTATCCTATAATATCATCTATCCTATTCTATTCTCTATCCTATCCTATCTATCCTCTATCGTATCCTATCCTCTATCATGTCCAATCGTATATCCTATCCGCAATCCTATCCTATCCTCTATCCTATAATATCCTCTATCCTTTCTAATGATCTATCCTACCCTCTATACTATCCTATCCTCTTTCCTATCCTATCCTGTTTCCTATCCTATCCTCTGTAATATCGTATCCTCTATCATATCCTATCCTCTTTACCATAATATCATCTTTCCTATCCTATTCTCTATCCTATCTTATCCCCTATCCTATCCTATTCTCAATCCTATCCTATCCTCTATCCTATCCAATCCCCTATCCTATCCTCTACAATATCGTACGCCTATCATATCCTATCCTCTTTCCCATAATATCATCTATCCTATCCTATACTCTATCCTATCCAATCCCCTATCCTATTCTCTATCCTGTCGTATCCTCTATCATATCCTATCCTCAATCCTAACCTATCCTCTATCCTATCATATCCTCAATCGGTATCCTATCCTGTATCCTATCCTATCCTCTATCCTATCCTATCATCTATCCTATCCTATCCTTTTTACTATCCTATCCTATTTCCTATCCTATCCTCAATCCTATCCTCTCCTCTATCCTATACAATCCCCTATCCTATTCTCTATTCTATCCTATCCTCTATCCTATGTTATCCTCAATCCTATTCTATCCTCTATCCTATCCTATCCTCTATCCTATCCGATCCTCAATCCTATCCTATCCTCTATCCTATCCTATCATCTATCCTATCCTATCCTTTTTACTATCCTATCCTATTTCCTATCCTATCCTCAATCCTATCCTCTCCTCTATCCTATACAATCCCCTATCCTATTCTCTATTCTATCCTATCCTCTATCCTATGTTATCCTCAATCCTATTCTATCCTCTATCCTATCCTATCCTCTATCCTATCCTATCCTCTATCCTATCCTATACCCTATCCTATCCTATCCTCTATCCTATCCTATCCTCTATCCTATCCTATCCTCTATCCTATCCTATCCTCTATCCTATCCTATCCTCTATCCTCTCCAATTAGGTATCCTATCCTCTATCCTATCCTTTCCTCTATCCTATCCTATTCTCTATCCTGTCCTATGCTGTATCCTATCCAATCCCCTATCCTATCCTCAATACTATCCTATCCTCTATCCTATCCTATCCTGTATCCCATCCTATCCTCTATCCTATCCAAATTCTACCCTATCCTCTATCCTATCCTATCCTCTATCCTATCCTTTCCTCCCTCCTATCCTATCCTCTATCCTATCCTATCCTCTATCCTATCCTATCCTATCCTCTATCCTATCCTATCCTCTATCCTATCCTATCCTATCCTATCCTCTCCTATCCTATCCTCTATCCTATCCTATCGTCTATCCTATCCTATCCTGTATCCTATCCTATCCTCTATCCTATCCTATCCTCTATCCTATCCTATCCTCTATCCTATCCTATCCTCTATCCTATCCTATCCTCTATCCTATCCTATCCTCTATCCTATCCTATCCTCTATCCTCTCCAATTAGGTATCCTATCCTCTATCCTATCCTATCCTATCCTATCCTCTCCTATCCTATCCTCTATCCTATCCTATCGTCTATCCTATCCTATCCTCTATCCTATCCTATCCTGTATCCCATCCTATCCTCTATCCTATCCAAATTCTACCCTATCCTCTATCCTATCCTATCCTCTATCCTATCCTTTCCTCTCTCCTATCCTATCCTCTATCCTATCCTATCCTCTATCCTATCCTATCCTATCCTATCCTCTCCTATCCTATCCTCTATCCTATCCTATCCTCTATCCTATCCTATCCTCTATCCTATCCTATCCTCTATCCTATCCTATCCTCTATCCTATCCTATCCTCAATCCGATCCTATCCTCTATAATATCGTATCCTCTATCCTATAATATCATCTATCCTATCCTTTTCTCTATCCTATCCTATCCTATGCTCTATCGTATCCTCTATCCTATAATATCATCTATCCTATTCTATTCTCTATCCTATCCTATCTATCCTCTATCGTATCCTATCCTCTATCATGTCCAATCGTATATCCTATCCGCAATCCTATCCTATCCTCTATCCTATAATATCCTCTATCCTTTCTAATGATCTATCCTACCCTCTATACTATCCTATCCTCTTTCCTATCCTATCCTGTTTCCTATCCTATCCTCTGTAATATCGTATACTCTATCATATCCTATCCTCTTTACCATAATATCATCTTTCCTATCCTATTCTCTATCCTATCTTATCCCCTATCCTATCCTATTCTCAATCCTATCCTATCCTCTATCCTATCCAATCCCCTATCCTATCCTCTACAATATCGTACGCCTATCATATCCTATCCTCTTTCCCATAATATCTTCTATCCTATCCTATACTCTATCCTATCCAATCCCCTATCCTATTGTCTATCCTGTCGTATCCTCTATCATATCCTATCCTCAATCCTAACCTATCCTCTATCCTATCATATCCTCAATCGGTATCCTATCCTGTATCCTATCCTATCCTCTATCCTATCCTATCATCTATCCTATCCTATCCTTTTTACTATCCTATCCTATTTCCTATCCTATCCTCAATCCTATCCTCTCCTCTATCCTATACAATCCCCTATCCTATTCTCTATTCTATCCTATCCTCTATCCTATGTTATCCTCAATCCTATTCTATCCTCTATCCTATCCTATCCTCTATCCTATCCGATCCTCAATCCTATCCTATCCTCTATCCTATCCAATCCCCTATCCTATCCTCTGTCCTATCCTCTATCCTATCCTATCCTCCATCCTATCCTATCCTTTATACTATCCAATCCTCTATCGTATCCTGTATCCTACCCTATCCTCTATCCTATCCTATCCTCTATCCTATCCTATCCTCTACAATATCGTATCCTCTATCATATCCTATCCTTTTTCCCATAATATCATCTATCCTATCCTATTCTTTATCCTATCCTATCCTCTATCCTATCTTATCCTCAATCCTATTCTATCCTCAATCCTATCCTATCCTCTATCCTACCCAATCCCCTATCCTATCCTCTGTCCCATCCTCTGTCCTATCCTATCCTCTATATTATACTATCCTCTATCCTATCCTACCCCCTATACTTCCCTATCCACAATCCTATCCTATCCTCTATTATATGCTATACTGTATCCTATCCTATCCTCTATAATATCGTATCATTCATCATATCCTATCCTCTATCCTAGAAGATCATCTATCCTATCCTATTCTCTATCCTACCCTATCCTGTATCCTATCTTATCCTCAATCCTATTCTATCCTCTATCCTATCCTATCCTCTATCCTATCCTATCATCTATCCTATTATATCCTTTTTACTATCCTATCCTCTTTCCTATCCTATCCTCAATCCTCTCCTCTCCTCTATCCTATCCAATCCCCTATCCTATCCTCTACAATATCGTACCCCTATCATATCCTATCCTCTTTCCCATAATATCATCTATCCTATCCTATACTCTATCCTATCCAATCCCCTATCCTAATCTCTATCCTGTCGTATCCTCTATCATATCTTATCCTCAATCCTAACCTATCCTCTATCCTATCCTATCCTCAATCGGTATCCTATCCTCTATCCTATCCTATCCTCTATCCTATCCTATCATCTATCCTAACCTATCCTTTTTACTATCCTATCCTCTTTCCTATCCTATCCTCAATCCTATCCTCTCCTCTATCCTATACAATCCCCTATCCTATTCTCTATTCTATCCTATCCTCTTTCCCATAATATCATCTATCCTATCCTATTCTCTATCCTATCCTATCCTCTGTCCTATCCTATCCTCTATCCTATCCTATCCTGTATCCTATCTTATCGCCTATCGTATCCTATCCCCAATCCTATCCAATCCTCCATCCTATCCTCTATCCTAACCAATCCCCTATCCTATCCTCTGTCCTATCCTCTATCCTATCCTATCCTCTATCCTATCCTATCCTTTATACTATCCAATCCTCTATCGTATCCTCTATCCTACCCTATCCTCTATCCTACCCTATCCTCTATCCTATCCTATCCTCTACAATATCGTATCCTCTATCCTATCCTATCCTCTATCCTATCCTACCCCCTATACTTCCCTATCCACAATCCTATCCTATCCTCTATTATATGCTATACTGTATCCTATCCTATTCTCTATAATATCGTATCCTCTATCATATCCTATCCTCTTTCCTATAATATCATCTATCCTATCCTATCCTATCCTCTATCCTATCCAATCCCCTAACCTATCCCCTATCCTATCTTATCCTCAATCCTATTCTATCCTCTATCCTATCCTATCCTCTATCCTATCCTATCCTGAATCCTATCCTATCCTCTATCCTATCCAATCCCCTATCCTATCCTCTACAATGCCGTATCCCCTATCATATCCTATCCTCTTTCCATTAATATCACCTATCCTATCCTATTCTCTAACCTATCCTATCCTCTATCCTATCCTATCGTCTATCGTATCCTATCCTCTATCCTATCCAACCCCCTATCCTATCCTCTATCCTGTCCTATCCTCTAGCCTATCCAATCCCCTATCCTATCCTCTGCAATATCGTATCCCCTATCATATCCTATCCTCTTTCCCATAATATCATCTATCCTATCCTATTCTCTATCCTATCCTATCCTCTATCCTATCTTATCCTCAATCCTATTCGATCCAATATCCTATCCTATCCTCTATCCTATCCTATCCTTAATCCTATCCTATCGTCTATCCTATCCAATCCCCTATCCTATCCTCTACAATATCGTATCCCCTATCATATCCTATCCTCATTCCCATAATATCATCTATCCTATCCTATTCTCTATCCTATCCTATCCTCTACCCTACCTTATCCTCAATCCTATTCTATCCCCTATCCTATCCTATCCTCTATCCTATCCTATCCTCTATAATATCGTATCCTCTATCATATCCTATCCTCTATCCTATAATATCATCTATCCTATCCTATTCTCTACCCTATCCTATCCTCTATCCTATAATATCCTCTATCATATCCAATCCCCTATCCTATCATCTATCCTATCGTGTTCTCTATCCTATCCTCAATCCTATCCTATCCTCTATCCTATCCTATCCTTTATACTATCCAATCCTCTATCGTATCCTCTATCCTATCCTATCCTCTATCCTATCCTCTCCTCTATCCTATCCTATCCTCTATCCTATCCTATCCTCTATCCTATCCTCTCCTCTATCCTATCCTATCCTCTATCCTATCCTATCCTCTATCGTCACCTATCCTCTATCATATCCAATCCCCTATCCTATCCTCTATCCTATCCAATCCCATATCCTATCCTCTATCATATCCTATCCTCTTTCCCATAATATCACCTTTCCTATCCTATTCTCTATCCTTTCTTATCCTCTATTATATCCTATTCTCTATCCTATCCTATCCTGTATCCTATCCCATTCTCTGACCTATCCTATCTTCTATCCTATCCTATCGTCTATCCTATCATATCCTCTATCCTATCCTATCCTCTATCCTCCCCAATTACCTATCCTATTCTCTATCCTATCCTTTCCTCTCTCCTATCCTATCATCTATCTTATACTATCCACTTTCCTATCCTATCCTCTATCCTATTCTATCCTCTATCCTATCCTATCCTCTATCCTATCCTATGCTCCATCCTATCCAATCCCCTATCCTATCCTCAATCCTATCCTATCCTCTATCCTACAATATCCTCTATCCAATCCTATCCTCTGTCATCTATCCTATCCAATCGCCTATCCTATCCTCTACCCTATCCTATCCTCAATCCTATCCTATCCTCTATCCTATCCCATCCCCTATCCTATCCTATATCCTATCCTATCCTCTATCCTATCCTATCTTCTATCCTATCCTATCCTCTATCATATCATATCATCCATCGTATCCTATCCTCTATCCTATCCTATCCTCTATCCTATCCTATCCTCTATCCTATCCTACCCTCCATCCTATCCTATCCTCTATCCTATCCTATCCTATCCAGTATCCTATCCTCTATCCTACCCTATCCTCTATCCTATCCTATCCAATCCCCTATCCTATCCTATCCTGTATCCAATCCTATCCTCAATCCTATCCTTTCCTGTATCCTATCCTATCCTCTATCCTCTATCCTATCCTATCCTCTATGATATCCTATCCTCTGTCCTATCATATCCTATATCCTATCCTATCGTCTATCCTATCCTCTATCCTATCCTATCCTCTATCCTATCCTATCCTCTATCCTATCCTATCCTCCGTCCTATCCTATCTTCTATCCTATTCTATCCTCTATCCTATCAAATCCCCTATCCTATTCTCTATCCTATCCTATCCTGTATCCTATTCAATCCTCCATCCTATCCTATCATCTATCCTCAATCCTATCCTTTCCTCTATCCTATCCAATGCTCTATCCTATCCTATCCTATCCTGTATCCTATCCTCTATTCTAGCCTATCCTCTATCCTATCCTATCCAATCCCCTATCCTATCCTATCCTGTACCCAATCCTATCCTCAATCCTATCCTTTCCTGTATCCTATCCTATCCTCTATCCTCTATCCTATCCTATCCTCTATCCTATCCTATCCTCTATCCTATCCTACCCTCCATCCTATCCTATCCTCTATCCTATCCTATCCTATCCTGTATCCTATCCTCTATCCTAGCCTATCCTCTATCCTATCCTATCCAATCCCCTATCCTATCCTATCCTGTATCCAATCCTATCCTCAATCCTATCCTTTCCTGTATCCTATCCTATCCTCTATCCTCTATCCTATCCTATCCTCTATGATATCCTATCCTCTGTCCTATCATATCCGATATCCTATCCTATCGTCTATCCTATCCTCTATCCTATCCTATCCTCTATCCTATCCTATCCTCTATCCTATCCTATCCTCTGTCCTATCCTATCCTCTATCCTATCCTATCCTCTATCCTATCCTATCCTCTATCCTATCCTATCCTCTATCCTATCCTATCCTCTACCCTATCCTATCCTCTATCCTATCCTATCCTCTGTCCTATCCTATCCTATATCCTATCCTATCGTCTATCCTATCCTCTATCCTATCCTATCCTCTATCCTATCCTATCCTCTATCCTATCGTATCCTCTATCCAATCGTATCCTCTATCCTATCTTATCCTCTTTCCTATCCTTTCCTCTATCCTATCCAATCCTCTATCCTATCCTATCCTATCCTCTATCCTATCCTCTATCCTATCCTATCGTCTATCCTATCCTCAATCCTATCCTTTCCTCTATCCTATCCAATCCTCTATCCTATCCTATCCTATCCTGTATCCTATCCTCTATCCTAGCCTATCCTCTATCCTATCCTACCCTCCATCCTATCCTATCCTCTATCCTATCCTATCCTATCCTGTATCCTATCCTCTATCCTAGCCTATCCTCTATCCTATCCTATCCTCTACCCTATCCTATCTTCTATCCTATCCTATCAAATCCCCTATCCTATTCTCTATCCTATGATATCCTGTATCGTATCCAATCCTCTATCCTATCCTATTATCTATCCTCAATACTATCCTTTCCTCTATCCTATCCAATCCTCTATCCTATCCTATCCTCTATCCTATCCTATCCTCTATCCTATCCTATCGTTTATCCTATCCTCTATCCTATCCTATCCTCTATCCTATCCTATCCTCTATCCTATTCTCTATCCTATCCTATCCTCTATCCTATCCTATCCTCTATCGTATCCTATCCTCTACCTTATCCTATCCTCTATCCTATACAATCCTCTATCCTATCCTATCCTCTATCCTATCCTATCCTCTATCCTATCCTATCCTCTATCCTATCCTATCCTCTATCCTATCCTATCCTCTATCCTATCCTATCGTTTATCCTATCCTCTATCCTATCCTATCCTCTATCCTATTCTCTATCCTATCCTATCCTCTATCCTATCCTATCCTCTACCCTATCCTATCCTCTATCCTATCCTATCCTCTCCTATCCTATCCTATATCCTATCCTATCGTCTATCCTATCGTCTATCCTATCCTCTATCCTATCCTATCCTCTATCCTATCCTATCCTCTATCCTATCCTATCGTCTATCCTATCCTATCCTCTATCCTATCCTATCCTCTATCCTATCCTATAATCTATCCTCTATCCTATCCTATCCTCTATCCTATCCTATCCTCTATCCTATCCTATCCTCTATCCTATCCTATCCTCTACCCTATCCTATCCTCTATCCTATCCTATCCTCTCCTATCCTATCCTATATCCTATCCTATCGTCTATCCTATCCTCTATCCTATCCTATCCTCTATCCTATCCTATCCTCTATCCTATCGTATCCTCTATCCAATCGTATCCTCTATCCTATCTTATCCTGTTTCCTATCCTTTCCTCTATCCTATCCAATCCTCTATCCTATCCTATCCTATCCTCTATCCTATCCTCTATCATATCCTATCGTCTATCCTATCCTCAATCCTATCCTTTCCTCTATCCTATCCAATCCTCTATCCTATCCTATCCTATCCTGTATCCTATCCTCTATCCTAGCCTATCCTCTATCCTATCCTACCCTCCATCCTATCCTATCCTCTATCCTATCCTATCCTATCCTGTATCCTATCCTCTATCCTATCCTATCCTCTATCCTATCCTATCCTCTATCCTATCCTATCCTCTATCCTATCCTATCCTCTACCCTATCCTATCCTCTATCCTATCCTATCCTCTCCTATCCTATCCTATATCCTATCCTATCGTCTATCCTATCCTCTATCCTATCCTATCCTCTATCCTATCCTATCCTCTATCCTATCGTATCCTCTATCCAATCGTATCCTCTATCCTATCTTATCCTCTTTCCTATCCTTTCCTCTATCCTATCCAATCCTCTATCCTATCCTATCCTATCCTCTATCCTATCCTCTATCATATCCTATCGTCTATCCTATCCTCAATCCTATCCTTTCCTCTATCCTATCCAATCCTCTATCCTATCCTATCCTATCCTGTATCCTATCCTCTATCCTAGCCTATCCTCTATCCTCTATCCTATCCTATCCTATCCTGTATCCTATCCTCTATCCTAGCCTATCCTCTATCCTATCCTATCCTCTATCCTATCCTATCTTCTATCCTATCCTATCAAATCCCCTATCCTATTCTCTATCCTATGATATCCTGTATCGTATCCAATCCTCTATCCTATCCTATTATCTATCCTCAATACTATCCTTTCCTCTATCCTATCCAATCCTCTATCCTATCCTATCCTCTATCCTATCCTATCCTCTATCCTATCCTATCGTTTATCCTATCCTCTATCCTATCCTATCCTCTATCCTATCCTATCCTCTATCCTATTCTCTATCCTATCCTATCCTCTATCCTATCCTATCCTCTATCCTATCCTATCCTCTACCTTATCCTATCCTCTATCCTATACAATCCTCTATCCTATCCTATCCTCTATCCTATCCTATCCTCTATCCTATCCTATCCTCTATCCTATCCTATCCTCTATCCTATCCTATCCTCTATCCTATCCTATCCTCTATCCTATCCTATCGTTTATCCTATCCTCTATCCTATCCTATCCTCTATCCTATCCTATCCTCTATCCTATCCTCTATCCTATCCTATCCTCTATCCTATCCTATCCTCTATCCTATCCTATCCTATCCTCTATCCTATCCTATCCTCTATCCTATCCTATCGTCTATCCTATCCTATCCTCTATCCTATCCTATCCTCTATCCTATCCTATAATCTATCCTCTCCTATCCTCTATCCTATCCTATCCTCTATCCTATCCTATCCTCTATCCTATCCTATCCTCTATCCTATCCTATCCTCTATCCTATCCTATCCTCTATCCTATCCTATCGTCTATCCTATCCAATCCTCTATCCTATCCTATCATATCCTCTATCCTATCCTATCGTCTATCCTATCTTCTATCCTATCCTATCCTCTATCCTATCAAATCCCCTATCCTATCCTCTATCCTATCCTATCCTCTGTCCTATCCTATCCTCTATCCTATCCTATCCTCTATCCTATCCTATCCTCTATCCTATCCTATCCCCTATCCTATCCTATCCTCTATCCTATCCTATCCTCTATCCTATCCTATCCTCTATCCTATCCTATCCTCTATCCTATCCTATCCTCTATCCTATCCTATCCTCTGTCCTATCCTATCCTCTATCCTATCCTATCGTTTATCCTATCCTATCGTTTATCCTTTCCTCTATCCTATCCTATACTCTATCCCATCCTATCCTCTACCTTATCCTATCCTCTATCCTACACAATCCTCTATCCTATCCTATCCTCTATCCCATCCTATCCTATCCTCTATCCTATCCTATCCTGTATCCTATCGTATCCTCTATCCTCTATCCTATCGTATCCTCTATCCAATCGTATCCTCTATCCTATCTTATCCTCTTTCCTATCCTTTCCTCTATCCTATCCAATCCTCTATCCTATCCTATCCTATCCTCTATCCTATCCTCTATCCTATCCTATCGTCTATCCTATCCTCAATCCTATCCTTTCCTCTATCCTATCCAATCCTCTATCCTATCCTATCCTATCCTGTATCCTATCCTCTATCCTAGCCTATCCTCTATCCTATCCTACCCTCCATCCTATCCTATCCTCTATCCTATCCTATCCTATCCTGTATCCTATCCTCTATCCTAGCCTATCCTCTATCCTATCCTATCCTCTGTCCTATCCTCTATCCTATCCTATCGTCTATCCTATCCTCAATCCTATCCTTTCCTCTATCCTATCCAATCCTCTATCCTATCCTATCCTATCCTGTATCCTATCCTCTATCCTAGCCTATCCTCTATCCTATCCTACCCTCCATCCTATCCTATCCTCTATCCTATCCTATCCTATCCTGTATCCTATCCTCTATCCTAGCCTATCCTCTATCCTATCCTATCCTCTATCCTATCCTATCTTCTATCCTATCCTATCAAATCCCCTATCCTATTCTCTATCCTATGATATCCTGTATCGTATCCAATCCTCTATCCTATCCTATTATCTATCCTCAATACTATCCTTTCCTCTATCCTATCCAATCCTCTATCCTATCCTATCCTCTATCCTATCCTATCCTCTATCCTATCCTATCGTTTATCCTATCCTCTATCCTATCCTATCCTCTATCCTATCCTATCCTCTATCCTATTCTCTATCCTATCCTATCCTCTATCCTATCCTATCCTCTATCCTATCCTATCCTCTACCTTATCCTATCCTCTATCCTATACAATCCTCTATCCTATCCTATCCTCTATCCTATCCTATCCTCTATCCTATCCTATCCTCTATCCTATCCTATCCTCTATCCTATCCTATCGTTCATCCTATCCTCTATCCTATCCTATCCTCTATCCTATTCTCTATCCTATCCTATCCTCTATCCTATCCTATCCTCTATCCTATCCTATCCTCTATCCTATCCTATCCTCTATCCTATCCTATCCTCTATCCTATCCTATCGTCTATCCTATCCTATCCTCTATCCTATCCTATCCTCTATCCTATCCTATAATCTATCCTCTCCTATCCTCTATCCTATCCTATCCTCTATCCTATCCTATCCTCTATCCTATCCTATCCTCTATCCTATCCTATCCTCTATCCTATCCTATCCTCTACCCTATCCTATCCTCTATCCTATCCTATCCTCTCCTATCCTATCCTATATCCTATCCTATCGTCTATCCTATCCTCCATCCTATCCTATCCTCTATCCTATCCTATCCTCTATCCTATCCTATCGTCTATCCTATCCTATCCTCTATCCTATCCTATCCTCTATCCTATCCTATAATCTATCCTCTCCTATCCTCTATCCTATCCTATCCTCTATCCTATCCTATCCTCTATCCTATCCTATCCTCTATCCTATCCTATCCTCTACCCTATCCTATCCTCTATCCTATCCTATCCTCTCCTATCCTATCCTATATCCTATCCTATCGTCTATCCTATCCTCTATCCTATCCTATCCTCTATCCTATCCTATCCTCTATCCTATCGTATCCCCTATCCAATCGTATCCTCTATCCTATCTTATCCTCTTTCCTATCCTTTCCTCTATCCTATCCAATCCTCTATCCTATCCTATCCTATCCTCTATCCTATCCTCTATCATATCCTATCGTCTATCCTATCCTCAATCCTATCCTTTCCTCTATCCTATCCAATCCTCTATCCTATCCTATCCTATCCTGTATCCTATCCTCTATCCTAGCCTATCCTCTATCCTATCCTACCCTCCATCCTATCCTATCCTCTATCCTATCCTATCCTATCCTGTATCCTATCCTCTATCCTAGCCTATCCTCTACCCTATCCTATCCTCTATCCTATCCTATCTTCTATCCTATCCTATCAAATCCCCTATCCTATTCTCTATCCTATGATATCCTGTATCCTATTCAATCCTCCATCCTATCCTATCATCTATCCTCAATCCTATCCTTTCCTCTATCCTATCCAATGCTCTATCCTATCCTATCCTATCCTGTATCCTATCCTCTATTCTAGCCTATCCTCTATCCTATCCTATCCAATCCCCTATCCTATCCTATCCTGTACCCAATCCTATCCTCAATCCTATCCTTTCCTGTATCCTATCCTATCCTCTATCCTCTATCCTATCCTATCCTCTATCCTATCCTATCCTCTATCCTATCCTACCCTCCATCCTATCCTATCCTCTATCCTATCCTATCCTATCCTGTATCCTATCCTCTATCCTAGCCTATCCTCTATCCTATCCTATCCAATCCCCTATCCTATCCTATCCTGTATCCAATCCTATCCTCAATCCTATCCTTTCCTGTATCCTATCCTATCCTCTATCCTCTATCCTATCCTATCCTCTATGATATCCTATCCTCTGTCCTATCATATCCGATATCCTATCCTATCGTCTATCCTATCCTCTATCCTATCCTATCCTCTATCCTATCCTATCCTCTATCCTATCCTATCCTCTGTCCTATCCTATCCTCTATCCTATCCTATCCTCTATCCTATCCTATCCTCTATCCTATCCTATCCTCTATCCTATCCTATCCTCTACCCTATCCTATCCTCTATCCTATCCTATCCTCTGTCCTATCCTATCCTATATCCTATCCTATCGTCTATCCTATCCTCTATCCTATCCTATCCTCTATCCTATCCTATCCTCTATCCTATCGTATCCTCTATCCAATCGTATCCTCTATCCTATCTTATCCTCTTTCCTATCCTTTCCTCTATCCTATCCAATCCTCTATCCTATCCTATCCTATCCTCTATCCTATCCTCTATCCTATCCTATCGTCTATCCTATCCTCAATCCTATCCTTTCCTCTATCCTATCCAATCCTCTATCCTATCCTATCCTATCCTGTATCCTATCCTCTATCCTAGCCTATCCTCTATCCTATCCTACCCTCCATCCTATCCTATCCTCTATCCTATCCTATCCTATCCTGTATCCTATCCTCTATCCTAGCCTATCCTCTATCCTATCCTATCCTCTACCCTATCCTATCTTCTATCCTATCCTATCAAATCCCCTATCCTATTCTCTATCCTATGATATCCTGTATCGTATCCAATCCTCTATCCTATCCTATTATCTATCCTCAATACTATCCTTTCCTCTATCCTATCCAATCCTCTATCCTATCCTATCCTCTATCCTATCCTATCCTCTATCCTATCCTATCGTTTATCCTATCCTCTATCCTATCCTATCCTCTATCCTATCCTATCATCTATCCTATTCTCTATCCTATCCTATCCTCTATCCTATCCTATCCTCTATCGTATCCTATCCTCTACCTTATCCTATCCTCTATCCTATACAATCCTCTATCCTATCCTATCCTCTATCCTATCCTATCCTCTATCCTATCCTATCCTCTATCCTATCCTATCCTCTATCCTATCCTATCCTCTATCCTATCCTATCGTTTATCCTATCCTCTATCCTATCCTATCCTCTATCCTATTCTCTATCCTATCCTATCCTCTATCCTATCCTATCCTCTACCCTATCCTATCCTCTATCCTATCCTATCCTCTCCTATCCTATCCTATATCCTATCCTATCGTCTATCCTATCGTCTATCCTATCCTCTATCCTATCCTATCCTCTATCCTATCCTATCCTCTATCCTATCCTATCGTCTATCCTATCCTATCCTCTATCCTATCCTATCCTCTATCCTATCCTATAATCTATCCTCTATCCTATCCTATCCTCTATCCTATCCTATCCTCTATCCTATCCTATCCTCTATCCTATCCTATCCTCTACCCTATCCTATCCTCTATCCTATCCTATCCTCTCCTATCCTATCCTATATCCTATCCTATCGTCTATCCTATCCTCTATCCTATCCTATCCTCTATCCTATCCTATCCTCTATCCTATCGTATCCTCTATCCAATCGTATCCTCTATCCTATCTTATCCTCTTTCCTATCCTTTCCTCTATCCTATCCAATCCTCTATCCTATCCTATCCTATCCTCTATCCTATCCTCTATCATATCCTATCGTCTATCCTATCCTCAATCCTATCCTTTCCTCTATCCTATCCAATCCTCTATCCTATCCTATCCTATCCTGTATCCTATCCTCTATCCTAGCCTATCCTCTATCCTCTATCCTATCCTATCCTATCCTGTATCCTATCCTCTATCCTAGCCTATCCTCTATCCTATCCTATCCTCTATCCTATCCTATCTTCTATCCTATCCTATCAAATCCCCTATCCTATTCTCTATCCTATGATATCCTGTATCGTATCCAATCCTCTATCCTATCCTATTATCTATCCTCAATACTATCCTTTCCTCTATCCTATCCAATCCTCTATCCTATCCTATCCTCTATCCTATCCTATCCTCTATCCTATCCTATCGTTTATCCTATCCTCTATCCTATCCTATCCTCTATCCTATCCTATCCTCTATCCTATTCTCTATCCTATCCTATCCTCTATCCTATCCTATCCTCTATCCTATCCTATCCTCTACCTTATCCTATCCTCTATCCTATACAATCCTCTATCCTATCCTATCCTCTATCCTATCCTATCCTCTATCCTATCCTATCCTCTATCCTATCCTATCCTCTATCCTATCCTATCCTCTATCCTATCCTATCCTCTATCCTATCCTATCGTTTATCCTATCCTCTATCCTATCCTATCCTCTATCCTATCCTATCCTCTATCCTATCCTCTATCCTATCCTATCCTCTATCCTATCCTATCCTCTATCCTATCCTATCCTATCCTCTATCCTATCCTATCCTCTATCCTATCCTATCGTCTATCCTATCCTATCCTCTATCCTATCCTATCCTCTATCCTATCCTATAATCTATCCTCTCCTATCCTCTATCCTATCCTATCCTCTATCCTATCCTATCCTCTATCCTATCCTATCCTCTATCCTATCCTATCCTCTATCCTATCCTATCCTCTATCCTATCCTATCGTCTATCCTATCCAATCCTCTATCCTATCCTATCATATCCTCTATCCTATCCTATCGTCTATCCTATCTTCTATCCTATCCTATCCTCTATCCTATCAAATCCCCTATCCTATCCTCTATCCTATCCTATCCTCTGTCCTATCCTATCCTCTATCCTATCCTATCCTCTATCCTATCCTTTCCTTATCCTATCCTATCCCCTATCCTATCCTATCCTCTATCCTATCCTATCCTCTATCCTATCCTATCCTCTATCCTATCCTATCCTCTATCCTATCCTATCCTCTATCCTATCCTATCCTCTATCCTATCCTATCCTCTGTCCTATCCTATCCTCTATCCTATCCTATCGTTTATCCTATCCTATCGTTTATCCTTTCCTCTATCCTATCCTATACTCTATCCCATCCTATCCTCTACCTTATCCTATCCTCTATCCTACACAATCCTCTATCCTATCCTATCCTCTATCCCATCCTATCCTATCCTCTATCCTATCCTATCCTGTATCCTATCGTATCCTCTATCCTCTATCCTATCGTATCCTCTATCCAATCGTATCCTCTATCCTATCTTATCCTCTTTCCTATCCTTTCCTCTATCCTATCCAATCCTCTATCCTATCCTATCCTATCCTCTATCCTATCCTCTATCCTATCCTATCGTCTATCCTATCCTCAATCCTATCCTTTCCTCTATCCTATCCAATCCTCTATCCTATCCTATCCTATCCTGTATCCTATCCTCTATCCTAGCCTATCCTCTATCCTATCCTACCCTCCATCCTATCCTATCCTCTATCCTATCCTATCCTATCCTGTATCCTATCCTCTATCCTAGCCTATCCTCTATCCTATCCTATCCTCTATCCTATCCTCTATCCTATCCTATCGTCTATCCTATCCTCAATCCTATCCTTTCCTCTATCCTATCCAATCCTCTATCCTATCCTATCCTATCCTGTATCCTATCCTCTATCCTAGCCTATCCTCTATCCTATCCTACCCTCCATCCTATCCTATCCTCTATCCTATCCTATCCTATCCTGTATCCTATCCTCTATCCTAGCCTATCCTCTATCCTATCCTATCCTCTATCCTATCCTATCTTCTATCCTATCCTATCAAATCCCCTATCCTATTCTCTATCCTATGATATCCTGTATCGTATCCAATCCTCTATCCTATCCTATTATCTATCCTCAATACTATCCTTTCCTCTATCCTATCCAATCCTCTATCCTATCCTATCCTCTATCCTATCCTATCCTCTATCCTATCCTATCGTTTATCCTATCCTCTATCCTATCCTATCCTCTATCCTATCCTATCCTCTATCCTATTCTCTATCCTATCCTATCCTCTATCCTATCCTATCCTCTATCCTATCCTATCCTCTACCTTATCCTATCCTCTATCCTATACAATCCTCTATCCTATCCTATCCTCTATCCTATCCTATCCTCTATCCTATCCTATCCTCTATCCTATCCTATCCTCTATCCTATCCTATCGTTTATCCTATCCTCTATCCTATCCTATCCTCTATCCTATTCTCTATCCTATCCTATCCTCTATCCTATCCTATCCTCTATCCTATCCTATCCTCTATCCTATCCTATCCTCTATCCTATCCTATCCTCTATCCTATCCTATCGTCTATCCTATCCTATCCTCTATCCTATCCTATCCTCTATCCTATCCTATAATCTATCCTCTCCTATCCTCTATCCTATCCTATCCTCTATCCTATCCTATCCTCTATCCTATCCTATCCTCTATCCTATCATATCCTCTATCCTATCCTATCCTCTACCCTATCCTATCCTCTATCCTATCCTATCCTCTCCTATCCTATCCTATATCCTATCCTATCGTCTATCCTATCCTCCATCCTATCCTATCCTCTATCCTATCCTATCCTCTATCCTATCCTATCGTCTATCCTATCCTATCCTCTATCCTATCCTATCCTCTATCCTATCCTATAATCTATCCTCTCCTATCCTCTATCCTATCCTATCCTCTATCCTATCCTATCCTCTATCCTATCCTATCCTCTATCCTATCCTATCCTCTACCCTATCCTATCCTCTATCCTATCCTATCCTCTCCTATCCTATCCTATATCCTATCCTATCGTCTATCCTATCCTCTATCCTATCCTATCCTCTATCCTATCCTATCCTCTATCCTATCGTATCCCCTATCCAATCGTATCCTCTATCCTATCTTATCCTCTTTCCTATCCTTTCCTCTATCCTATCCAATCCTCTATCCTATCCTATCCTATCCTCTATCCTATCCTCTATCATATCCTATCGTCTATCCTATCCTCAATCCTATCCTTTCCTCTATCCTATCCAATCCTCTATCCTATCCTATCCTATCCTGTATCCTATCCTCTATCCTAGCCTATCCTCTATCCTATCCTACCCTCCATCCTATCCTATCCTCTATCCTATCCTATCCTATCCTGTATCCTATCCTCTATCCTAGCCTATCCTCTACCCTATCCTATCCTCTATCCTATCCTATCTTCTATCCTATCCTATCAAATCCCCTATCCTATTCTCTATCCTATGATATCCTGTATCGTATCCAATCCTCTATCCTATCCTATTATCTATCCTCAATACTATCCTTTCCTCTATCCTATCCAATCCTCTATCCTATCCTATCCTCTATCCTATCCTATCCTCTATCCTATCCTATCCTCTATCCTATCCTATCGTTTATCCTATCCTCTATCCTATCCTATCCTCTATCCTATCCTATCCTCTATCCTATTCTCTATCCTATCCTATCCTCTATCCTATCCTATCCTCTATCCTATCCTACCCTCCATCCTATCCTATCCTCTATCCTATCCTATCCTATCCTGTATCCTATCCTCTATCCTAGCCTATCCTCTATCCTATCCTATCCTCTATCCTATCCTATCTTCTATCCTATCCTATCCTATATCCTATCCTATCCTCTATCCTATCCTCTATCATGTCGTATCCTCTATCCTACCCTATCCTCTATCCTATCTGATCCTCTATCCTATGCTATCCTCTATCCTATCAAATCCCCTATCCTATGCTCTATCCTATCCTACCCTCTATAATACCGTATACTCTATCCTATCCTATCCTATCCTCTATCCTATCCTATCCTCTATCCTATCCTATCCTCTATCCTATCCTATCCTCTATCCTAACCTATCCTCTATCCTATCCTATCCTCTATCCTATCCTATCCTCTATCCTATCCTATCCTCTGTCCTATCCTATCCTCTATCCTATCCTACCGTTTATCCTATCCTATCGTTTATCCTATCCTCTATCCTATCCTATCCTCTATCCTATCCTACCGTTTATCCTATCCTATCGTTTATCCTATCCTCTATCCTATCCTATACTCTATCCTATCCTATCCTCTACCTTATCCTATCCTCTATCCTATACAATCCTCTATCCTATCCTATCCTCTATCCCATCCTATCCTATCCTCTATCCTATCCTATCCTGTATCCTATCGTATCCTCTATCCTCTATCCTATCCTATCCTCTATCCTATCCTATCCTCTATCCTATCCTATCGTATATCCTATCCTATCCTCTATCCTATCCTATCCTCTATCCTATCCTATAATCTATCCTCTGCTATCCTCTATCCTATCCTATCCTCTATCCTATCCTATCCTCTATCCTATCCTATCCTCTATCCTATCCTATCCTCTATCCTATCCTATCCTCTATCCTATTCTCTATCCTATCCTATCCTCTATCCTATCCTATCCTCTACCCTATCCTATCCTCTATCCTATCCTATCCTCTCCTATCCTATCCTATATCCTATCCTATCGTCTATCCTATCGTCTATCCTATCCTCTACCCTATCCTATCCTCTATCCTATCCTATCCTCTCCTATCCTATCCTATATCCTATCCTATCGTCTATCCTATCCTCTATCCTATCCTATCCTCTATCCTATCCTATCCTCTATCCTATCGTATCCTCTATCCAATCGTATCCTCTATCCTATCTTATCCTGTTTCCTATCCTTTCCTCTATCCTATCCAATCCTCTATCCTATCCTATCCTATCCTCTATCCTATCCTCTATCATATCCTATCGTCTATCCTATCCTCAATCCTATCCTTTCCTCTATCCTATCCAATCCTCTATCCTATCCTATCCTATCCTGTATCCTATCCTCTATCCTAGCCTATCCTCTATCCTATCCTACCCTCCATCCTATCCTATCCTCTATCCTATCCTATCCTATCCTGTATCCTATCCTCTATCCTATCCTATCCTCTATCCTATCCTATCCTCTATCCTATCCTATCCTCTATCCTATCCTATCCTCTACCCTATCCTATCCTCTATCCTATCCTATCCTCTCCTATCCTATCCTATATCCTATCCTATCGTCTATCCTATCCTCTATCCTATCCTATCCTCTATCCTATCCTATCCTCTATCCTATCGTATCCTCTATCCAATCGTATCCTCTATCCTATCTTATCCTCTTTCCTATCCTTTCCTCTATCCTATCCAATCCTCTATCCTATCCTATCCTATCCTCTATCCTATCCTCTATCATATCCTATCGTCTATCCTATCCTCAATCCTATCCTTTCCTCTATCCTATCCAATCCTCTATCCTATCCTATCCTATCCTGTATCCTATCCTCTATCCTAGCCTATCCTCTATCCTCTATCCTATCCTATCCTATCCTGTATCCTATCCTCTATCCTAGCCTATCCTCTATCCTATCCTATCCTCTATCCTATCCTATCTTCTATCCTATCCTATCAAATCCCCTATCCTATTCTCTATCCTATGATATCCTGTATCGTATCCAATCCTCTATCCTATCCTATTATCTATCCTCAATACTATCCTTTCCTCTATCCTATCCAATCCTCTATCCTATCCTATCCTCTATCCTATCCTATCCTCTATCCTATCCTATCGTTTATCCTATCCTCTATCCTATCCTATCCTCTATCCTATCCTATCCTCTATCCTATTCTCTATCCTATCCTATCCTCTATCCTATCCTATCCTCTATCCTATCCTATCCTCTACCTTATCCTATCCTCTATCCTATACAATCCTCTATCCTATCCTATCCTCTATCCTATCCTATCCTCTATCCTATCCTATCCTCTATCCTATCCTATCCTCTACCTTATCCTATCCTCTATCCTATACAATCCTCTATCCTATCCTATCCTCTATCCTATCCTATCCTCTATCCTATCCTATCCTCTATCCTATCCTATCCTCTATCCTATCCTATCCTCTATCCTATCCTATCCTCTATCCTATCCTATCGTCTATCCTATCCTATCCTCTATCCTATCCTATCCTCTATCCTATCCTATCCTCTATCCTATCCTATCCCCTATCCTATCCTATCCTCTATCCTATCCTATCCTCTATCCTATCCTATCCTCTATCCTATCCTATCCTCTATCCTATCCTATCCTCTATCCTATCCTATCCTCTATCCTATCCTATCCTCTGTCCTATCCTATCCTCTATCCTATCCTATCGTTTATCCTATCCTATCGTTTATCCTTTCCTCTATCCTATCCTATACTCTATCCCATCCTATCCTCTACCTTATCCTATCCTCTATCCTACACAATCCTCTATCCTATCCTATCCTCTATCCCATCCTATCCTATCCTCTATCCTATCCTATCCTGTATCCTATCGTATCCTCTATCCTCTATCCTATCGTATCCTCTATCCAATCGTATCCTCTATCCTATCTTATCCTCTTTCCTATCCTTTCCTCTATCCTATCCAATCCTCTATCCTATCCTATCCTATCCTCTATCCTATCCTCTATCCTATCCTATCGTCTATCCTATCCTCAATCCTATCCTTTCCTCTATCCTATCCAATCCTCTATCCTATCCTATCCTATCCTGTATCCTATCCTCTATCCTAGCCTATCCTCTATCCTATCCTACCCTCCATCCTATCCTATCCTCTATCCTATCCTATCCTATCCTGTATCCTATCCTCTATCCTAGCCTATCCTCTATCCTATCCTATCCTCTATCCTATCCTCTATCCTATCCTATCGTCTATCCTATCCTCAATCCTATCCTTTCCTCTATCCTATCCAATCCTCTATCCTATCCTATCCTATCCTGTATCCTATCCTCTATCCTAGCCTATCCTCTATCCTATCCTACCCTCCATCCTATCCTATCCTCTATCCTATCCTATCCTATCCTGTATCCTATCCTCTATCCTAGCCTATCCTCTATCCTATCCTATCCTCTATCCTATCCTATCTTCTATCCTATCCTATCAAATCCCCTATCCTATTCTCTATCCTATGATATCCTGTATCGTATCCAATCCTCTATCCTATCCTATTATCTATCCTCAATACTATCCTTTCCTCTATCCTATCCAATCCTCTATCCTATCCTATCCTCTATCCTATCCTATCCTCTATCCTATCCTATCGTTTATCCTATCCTCTATCCTATCCTATCCTCTATCCTATCCTATCCTCTATCCTATTCTCTATCCTATCCTATCCTCTATCCTATCCTATCCTCTATCCTATCCTATCCTCTACCTTATCCTATCCTCTATCCTATACAATCCTCTATCCTATCCTATCCTCTATCCTATCCTATCCTCTATCCTATCCTATCCTCTATCCTATCCTATCCTCTATCCTATCCTATCGTTTATCCTATCCTCTATCCTATCCTATCCTCTATCCTATTCTCTATCCTATCCTATCCTCTATCCTATCCTATCCTCTATCCTATCCTATCCTCTATCCTATCCTATCCTCTATCCTATCCTATCCTCTATCCTATCCTATCGTCTATCCTATCCTATCCTCTATCCTATCCTATCCTCTATCCTATCCTATAATCTATCCTCTCCTATCCTCTATCCTATCCTATCCTCTATCCTATCCTATCCTCTATCCTATCCTATCCTCTATCCTATCCTATCCTCTATCCTATCCTATCCTCTACCCTATCCTATCCTCTATCCTATCCTATCCTCTCCTATCCTATCCTATATCCTATCCTATCGTCTATCCTATCCTCCATCCTATCCTATCCTCTATCCTATCCTATCCTCTATCCTATCCTATCGTCTATCCTATCCTATCCTCTATCCTATCCTATCCTCTATCCTATCCTATAATCTATCCTCTCCTATCCTCTATCCTATCCTATCCTCTATCCTATCCTATCCTCTATCCTATCCTATCCTCTATCCTATCCTATCCTCTACCCTATCCTATCCTCTATCCTATCCTATCCTCTCCTATCCTATCCTATATCCTATCCTATCGTCTATCCTATCCTCTATCCTATCCTATCCTCTATCCTATCCTATCCTCTATCCTATCGTATCCCCTATCCAATCGTATCCTCTATCCTATCTTATCCTCTTTCCTATCCTTTCCTCTATCCTATCCAATCCTCTATCCTATCCTATCCTATCCTCTATCCTATCCTCTATCATATCCTATCGTCTATCCTATCCTCAATCCTATCCTTTCCTCTATCCTATCCAATCCTCTATCCTATCCTATCCTATCCTGTATCCTATCCTCTATCCTAGCCTATCCTCTATCCTATCCTACCCTCCATCCTATCCTATCCTCTATCCTATCCTATCCTATCCTGTATCCTATCCTCTATCCTAGCCTATCCTCTACCCTATCCTATCCTCTATCCTATCCTATCTTCTATCCTATCCTATCAAATCCCCTATCCTATTCTCTATCCTATGATATCCTGTATCGTATCCAATCCTCTATCCTATCCTATTATCTATCCTCAATACTATCCTTTCCTCTATCCTATCCAATCCTCTATCCTATCCTATCCTCTATCCTATCCTATCCTCTATCCTATCCTATCGTTTATCCTATCCTCTATCCTATCCTATCCTCTATCCTATCCTATCCTCTATCCTATTCTCTATCCTATCCTATCCTCTATCCTATCCTATCCTCTATCCTATCCTACCCTCCATCCTATCCTATCCTCTATCCTATCCTATCCTATCCTGTATCCTATCCTCTATCCTAGCCTATCCTCTATCCTATCCTATCCTCTATCCTATCCTATCTTCTATCCTATCCTATCCTATATCCTATCCTATCCTCTATCCTATCCTCTATCATGTCGTATCCTCTATCCTACCCTATCCTCTATCCTATCTGATCCTCTATCCTATGCTATCCTCTATCCTATCAAATCCCCTATCCTATGCTCTATCCTATCCTACCCTCTATAATACCGTATACTCTATCCTATCCTATCTTCTATCCTATCCTATCATCTATCCTCAATACTATCCTTTCCTCTATCCTATCCAATCCTCTATCCTATCCTATCCTATCCTCTATCCTATACTCTATCCTATCCTATCCTCTATCCTATCCTATCGTCTATCCTATCTTCTATCCTATCCTATCCTCTATCCTATCAAATCCCCTATCCTATCCTCTATCCTATCCTATCCTCTGTCCTATCCTATCCTCTATCCTATCCTATCCTCTATCCTATCCTATCCTCTATCCTATCCTATCCTCTATCCTATCCTATCCTCTATCCTATCCTATCCTCTATCCTATTATATCCTCTATCCTATCCTATCCTCTATCCTATCAAATCCCCTATCCTATCCTCTATCCTATCCTATCCTCTGTCCTATCCTATCCTCTATCCTATCCTATCCTCTATCCTATCCTATCCTCTATCCTATCCTATCCTCTATCCTATCCTATCCTCTATCCTATCCTATCCTCTATCCTATCCTATCCTCTATCCTAACCTATCCTCTATCCTATCCTATCCTCTATCCTATCCTATCCTCTATCCTATCCTATCCTCTGTCCTATCCTATCCTCTATCCTATCCTACCGTTTATCCTATCCTATCGTTTATCCTATCCTCTATCCTATCCTATACTCTATCCTATCCTATCCTCTACCTTATCCTATCCTCTATCCTATACAATCCTCTATCCTATCCTATCCTCTATCCCATCCTATCCTATCCTCTATCCTATCCTATCCTGTATCCTATCGTATCCTCTATCCTCTATCCTATCCTATCCTCTATCCTATCCAATCCTCTATCCTATCCTATCCTATCCTCTATCCTATACTCTATCCTATCCTATCCTCTATCCTATCCTATCGTATATCCTATCCTATCCTCTATCCTATCCTATCCTCTATCCTATCCTATAATCTATCCTCTGCTATCCTCTATCCTATCCTATCCTCTATCCTATCCTATCCTCTATCCTATCCTATCCTCTATCCTATCCTATCCTCTATCCTATCCTATCCTCTATCCTATCCTATCCTCTCTCCTATCCTATCGTCTATCCTATCCAATGCTCTATCCTATCCTATCCTCTATCCTATCCTATCCTCTATCCTATCCTATCCTCTGTCCTATCCTATCCTCTATCCTATCCTATCCTCTATCCTATCCTATCCTCTATCCTATCCTATCCTCTACCCTATCCTATCCTCTATCCTATCCTATCCTCTGTCCTATCCTATCCTATATCCTATCCTATCGTCTATCCTATCCTCTATCCTATCCTATCCTCTATCCTATCCTATCCTCTATCCTATCGTATCCTCTATCCAATCGTATCCTCTATCCTATCTTATCCTCTTTCCTATCCTTTCCTCTATCCTATCCAATCCTCTATCCTATCCTATCCTATCCTCTATCCTATCCTCTATCCTATCCTATCGTCTATCCTATCCTCAATCCTATCCTTTCCTCTATCCTATCCAATCCTCTATCCTATCCTATCCTATCTTGTATCCTATCCTCTATCCTAGCCTATCCTCTATCCTATCCTACCCTCCATCCTATCCTATCCTCTATCCTATCCTATCCTATCCTGTATCCTATCCTCTATCCTAGCCTATCCTCTATCCTATCCTATCCTCTATCCTATCCTATAATCTATCCTCTCCTATCCTCTATCCTATCCTATCCTCTATCCTATCCTATCCTCTATCCTATCCTATCCTCTATCCTATCCTATCCTCTACCCTATCCTATCCTCTATCCTATCCTATCCTCTCCTATCCTATCCTATATCCTATCCTATCGTCTATCCTATCCTCTATCCTATCCTATCCTCTATCCTATCCTATCCTCTATCCTATCGTATCCCCTATCCAATCGTATCCTCTATCCTATCTTATCCTCTTTCCTATCCTTTCCTCTATCCTATCCAATCCTCTATCCTATCCTATCCTATCCTCTATCCTATCCTCTATCATATCCTATCGTCTATCCTATCCTCAATCCTATCCTTTCCTCTATCCTATCCAATCCTCTATCCTATCCTATCCTATCCTGTATCCTATCCTCTATCCTAGCCTATCCTCTATCCTATCCTACCCTCCATCCTATCCTATCCTCTATCCTATCCTATCCTATCCTGTATCCTATCCTCTATCCTAGCCTATCCTCTACCCTATCCTATCCTCTATCCTATCCTATCTTCTATCCTATCCTATCAAATCCCCTATCCTATTCTCTATCCTATGATATCCTGTATCGTATCCAATCCTCTATCCTATCCTATTATCTATCCTCAATACTATCCTTTCCTCTATCCTATCCAATCCTCTATCCTATCCTATCCTCTATCCTATCCTATCCTCTATCCTATCCTATCGTTTATCCTATCCTCTATCCTATCCTATCCTCTATCCTATCCTATCCTCTATCCTATTCTCTATCCTATCCTATCCTCTATCCTATCCTATCCTCTATCCTATCCTACCCTCCATCCTATCCTATCCTCTATCCTATCCTATCCTATCCTGTATCCTATCCTCTATCCTAGCCTATCCTCTATCCTATCCTATCCTCTATCCTATCCTATCTTCTATCCTATCCTATCCTATATCCTATCCTATCCTCTATCCTATCCTCTATCATGTCGTATCCTCTATCCTACCCTATCCTCTATCCTATCTGATCCTCTATCCTATGCTATCCTCTATCCTATCAAATCCCCTATCCTATGCTCTATCCTATCCTACCCTCTATAATACCGTATACTCTATCCTATCCTATCTTCTATCCTATCCTATCATCTATCCTCAATACTATCCTTTCCTCTATCCTATCCAATCCTCTATCCTATCCTATCCTATCCTCTATCCTATACTCTATCCTATCCTATCCTCTATCCTATCCTATCGTCTATCCTATCTTCTATCCTATCCTATCCTCTATCCTATCAAATCCCCTATCCTATCCTCTATCCTATCCTATCCTCTGTCCTATCCTATCCTCTATCCTATCCTATCCTCTATCCTATCCTATCCTCTATCCTATCCTATCCTCTATCCTATCCTATCCTCTATCCTATCCTATCCTCTATCCTATTATATCCTCTATCCTATCCTATCCTCTATCCTATCAAATCCCCTATCCTATCCTCTATCCTATCCTATCCTCTGTCCTATCCTATCCTCTATCCTATCCTATCCTCTATCCTATCCTATCCTCTATCCTATCCTATCCTCTATCCTATCCTATCCTCTATCCTATCCTATCCTCTATCCTATCCTATCCTCTATCCTAACCTATCCTCTATCCTATCCTATCCTCTATCCTATCCTATCCTCTATCCTATCCTATCCTCTGTCCTATCCTATCCTCTATCCTATCCTACCGTTTATCCTATCCTATCGTTTATCCTATCCTCTATCCTATCCTATCCTCTATCCTATCCTACCGTTTATCCTATCCTATCGTTTATCCTATCCTCTATCCTATCCTATACTCTATCCTATCCTATCCTCTACCTTATCCTATCCTCTATCCTATACAATCCTCTATCCTATCCTATCCTCTATCCCATCCTATCCTATCCTCTATCCTATCCTATCCTGTATCCTATCGTATCCTCTATCCTCTATCCTATCCTATCCTCTATCCTATCCTATCCTCTATCCTATCCTATCGTATATCCTATCCTATCCTCTATCCTATCCTATCCTCTATCCTATCCTATAATCTATCCTCTGCTATCCTCTATCCTATCCTATCCTCTATCCTATCCTATCCTCTATCCTATCCTATCCTCTATCCTATCCTATCCTCTATCCTATCCTATCCTCTATCCTATCCTATCCTCTCTCCTATCCTATCGTCTATCCTATCCAATGCTCTATCCTATCCTATCCTCTATCCTATCCTATCCTCTATCCTATCCTATCCTCTGTCCTATCCTATCCTCTATCCTATCCTATCCTCTATCCTATCCTATCCTCTATCCTATCCTATCCTCTACCCTATCCTATCCTCTATCCTATCCTATCCTCTGTCCTATCCTATCCTATATCCTATCCTATCGTCTATCCTATCCTCTATCCTATCCTATCCTCTATCCTATCCTATCCTCTATCCTATCGTATCCTCTATCCAATCGTATCCTCTATCCTATCTTATCCTCTTTCCTATCCTTTCCTCTATCCTATCCAATCCTCTATCCTATCCTATCCTATCCTCTATCCTATCCTCTATCCTATCCTATCGTCTATCCTATCCTCAATCCTCTCCTTTCCTCTATCCTATCCAATCCTCTATCCTATCCTATCCTATCTTGTATCCTATCCTCTATCCTAGCCTATCCTCTATCCTATCCTACCCTCCATCCTATCCTATCCTCTATCCTATCCTATCCTATCCTGTATCCTATCCTCTATCCTAGCCTATCCTCTATCCTATCCTATCCTCTATCCTATCCTATCGTCTATCCTATCCTATCCTCTATCCTATCCTATCCTCTATCCTATCCTATTTTCTATCCTATCCTATCCTCTATCCTATCCTCTATCCAATCCTCTATCCTATCCTCTATACTATCAAATCCCCTATCCTATCCTCTGTCCTATCCTATCCTCTATCCTATCCTATCCTCTATCCTATCCTATCCTCTATCCTATCCTATCCTCTATCCTATCCTATACTCTATCCTATCCTATCCTCTATCCTATCCTATCCTCTATCCTATCCTATCCTATATCCTATCCTATCCTCTATCCTATCCTCTATCATGTCGTATCCTCTATCCTACCCTATCCTCTATCCTATCTGATCCTCAATCCTATGCTATCCTCTATCCTATCAAATCCCCTATCCTATGCTCTATCCTATCCTACCCTCTATAATACCGTATACTCTATCCTATCCTATCTTCTATCCTATCCTATCATCTATCCTCAATACTATCCTTTCCTCTATCCTATCCAATCCTCTATCCTATCCTATCCTATCCTCTATCCTATCCTCTATCCTATCCTCTATCCTATCCTATCCTCTATCCTATCCTATCCTCTATCCTATCCTATCCTCTATCCTATCCTATCGTCTATCCTATCCAATCCTCTATCCTATCCTATCATATCCTCTATCCTATCCTCTATCCTATCCTATCGTCTATCCTATCTTCTATCCTATCCTATCCTCTATCCTATCAAATCCCCTATCCTATCCTCTATCCTATCCTATCCTCTATCCTATCCTATCCTCTATCCTATCCTATCCTCTATCCTATCCTATACTCTATCCTATCCTATCCTCTATCCTATCCTATCGTCTATCCTATCCTATCCTCTGTCCTATCCTATCCTCTATCCTATCCTATCCTCTATCCTATCCTATCCTCTATCCTATCCTATCCTCTATCCTATCCTATCCTCTATCCTATCCTATCCTCTATCCTATCCTATCCTCTATCCTAACCTATCCTCTATCCTATCCTATCCTCTATCCTATCCTATCCTCTATCCTATCCTATCCTCTGTCCTATCCTATCCTCTATCCTATCCTATCGTTTATCCTATCCTATCGTTTATCCTATCCTCTATCCTATCCTATACTCTATCCTATCCTATCCTCTACCTTATCCTATCCTCTATCCTATACAATCCTCTATCCTATCCTATCCTCTATCCCATCCTATCCTATCCTCTATCCTATCCTATCCTGTATCCTATCGTATCCTCTATCCTCTATCCTATACAATCCTCTATCCTATCCTATCCTCTATCCCATCCTATCCTATCCTCTATCCTATCCTATCCTGTATCCTATCGTATCCTCTATCCTCTATCCTATCCTCTATCCTATCCTATCGTCTATCCTATCTTCTATCCTATCCTATCCTCTATCCTATCAAATCCCCTATCCTATCCTCTATCCTATCCTATCCTCTATCCTATCCTATTCTCTATCCTATCCTATCCTCTATCCTATCCTATCCCCTATCCTATTATATCCTCTATCCTATCCTATCCTCTATCCTATCCTATCCTCTATCCTATCAAATCCCCTATCCTATCCTCTATCCTATCCTATCCTCTGTCCTATCCTATCCTCTATCCTATCCTATCCTCTATCCTATCCTATCCTCTATCCTATCCTATCCTCTATCCTATCCTATCCTCTATCCTATCCTATCCTCTATCCTATCCTATCCTCTATCCTAACCTATCCTCTATCCTATCCTATCCTCTATCCTATCCTATCCTCTATCCTATCCTATCCTCTGTCCTATCCTATCCTCTATCCTATCCTATCGTTTATCCTATCCTATCGTTTATCCTATCCTCTATCCTATCCTATACTCTATCCTATCCTATCCTCTACCTTATCCTATCCTCTATCCTATACAATCCTCTATCCTATCCTATCCTCTATCCCATCCTATCCTATCCTCTATCCTATCCTATCCTGTATCCTATCGTATCCTCTATCCTCTATCCTATCCTATCCTCTATCCTATCCTATCCTCTATCCTATCCTATCGTATATCCTATCCTATCCTCTATCCTATCCTATCCTCTATCCTATCCTATAATCTATCCTCTGCTATCCTCTATCCTATCCTATCCTCTATCCTATCCTATCCTCTATCCTATCCTATCCTCTATCCTATCCTATCCTCTATCCTATCCTATCCTCTATCCTATCCTATCCTCTCTCCTATCCTATCGTCTATCCTATCCAATGCTCTATCCTATCCTATCCTCTATCCTATCCTATCCTCTATCCTATCCTATCCTCTGTCCTATCCTATCCTCTATCCTATCCTATCCTCTATCCTATCCTATCCTCTATCCTATCCTATCCTCTACCCTATCCTATCCTCTATCCTATCCTATCCTCTGTCCTATCCTATCCTATATCCTATCCTATCGTCTATCCTATCCTCTATCCTATCCTATCCTCTATCCTATCCTATCCTCTATCCTATCGTATCCTCTATCCAATCGTATCCTCTATCCTATCTTATCCTCTTTCCTATCCTTTCCTCTATCCTATCCAATCCTCTATCCTATCCTATCCTATCCTCTATCCTATCCTCTATCCTATCCTATCGTCTATCCTATCCTCAATCCTCTCCTTTCCTCTATCCTATCCAATCCTCTATCCTATCCTATCCTATCTTGTATCCTATCCTCTATCCTAGCCTATCCTCTATCCTATCCTACCCTCCATCCTATCCTATCCTCTATCCTATCCTATCCTATCCTGTATCCTATCCTCTATCCTAGCCTATCCTCTATCCTATCCTATCCTCTATCCTATCCTATCGTCTATCCTATCCTATCCTCTATCCTATCCTATCCTCTATCCTATCCTATTTTCTATCCTATCCTATCCTCTATCCTATCCTCTATCCAATCCTCTATCCTATCCTCTATACTATCAAATCCCCTATCCTATCCTCTGTCCTATCCTATCCTCTATCCTATCCTATCCTCTATCCTATCCTATCCTCTATCCTATCCTATCCTCTATCCTATCCTATACTCTATCCTATCCTATCCTCTATCCTATCCTATCCTCTATCCTATCCTATCCTATATCCTATCCTATCCTCTATCCTATCCTCTATCATGTCGTATCCTCTATCCTACCCTATCCTCTATCCTATCTGATCCTCAATCCTATGCTATCCTCTATCCTATCAAATCCCCTATCCTATGCTCTATCCTATCCTACCCTCTATAATACCGTATACTCTATCCTATCCTATCTTCTATCCTATCCTATCATCTATCCTCAATACTATCCTTTCCTCTATCCTATCCAATCCTCTATCCTATCCTATCCTATCCTCTATCCTATCCTCTATCCTATCCTCTATCCTATCCTATCCTCTATCCTATCCTATCCTCTATCCTATCCTATCCTCTATCCTATCCTATCGTCTATCCTATCCAATCCTCTATCCTATCCTATCATATCCTCTATCCTATCCTCTATCCTATCCTATCGTCTATCCTATCTTCTATCCTATCCTATCCTCTATCCTATCAAATCCCCTATCCTATCCTCTATCCTATCCTATCCTCTATCCTATCCTATCCTCTATCCTATCCTATCCTCTATCCTATCCTATACTCTATCCTATCCTATCCTCTATCCTATCCTATCGTCTATCCTATCCTATCCTCTGTCCTATCCTATCCTCTATCCTATCCTATCCTCTATCCTATCCTATCCTCTATCCTATCCTATCCTCTATCCTATCCTATCCTCTATCCTATCCTATCCTCTATCCTATCCTATCCTCTATCCTAACCTATCCTCTATCCTATCCTATCCTCTATCCTATCCTATCCTCTATCCTATCCTATCCTCTGTCCTATCCTATCCTCTATCCTATCCTATCGTTTATCCTATCCTATCGTTTATCCTATCCTCTATCCTATCCTATACTCTATCCTATCCTATCCTCTACCTTATCCTATCCTCTATCCTATACAATCCTCTATCCTATCCTATCCTCTATCCCATCCTATCCTATCCTCTATCCTATCCTATCCTGTATCCTATCGTATCCTCTATCCTCTATCCTATACAATCCTCTATCCTATCCTATCCTCTATCCCATCCTATCCTATCCTCTATCCTATCCTATCCTGTATCCTATCGTATCCTCTATCCTCTATCCTATCCTCTATCCTATCCTATCGTCTATCCTATCTTCTATCCTATCCTATCCTCTATCCTATCAAATCCCCTATCCTATCCTCTATCCTATCCTATCCTCTATCCTATCCTATTCTCTATCCTATCCTATCCTCTATCCTATCCTATCCCCTATCCTATTATATCCTCTATCCTATCCTATCCTCTATCCTATCCTATCCTCTATCCTATCAAATCCCCTATCCTATCCTCTATCCTATCCTATCCTCTGTCCTATCCTATCCTCTATCCTATCCTATCCTCTATCCTATCCTATCCTCTATCCTATCCTATCCTCTATCCTATCCTATCCTCTATCCTATCCTATCCTCTATCCTATCCTATCCTCTATCCTAACCTATCCTCTATCCTATCCTATCCTCTATCCTATCCTATCCTCTATCCTATCCTATCCTCTGTCCTATCCTATCCTCTATCCTATCCTATCGTTTATCCTATCCTATCGTTTATCCTATCCTCTATCCTATCCTATACTCTATCCTATCCTATCCTCTACCTTATCCTATCCTCTATCCTATACAATCCTCTATCCTATCCTATCCTCTATCCCATCCTATCCTATCCTCTATCCTATCCTATCCTGTATCCTATCGTATCCTCTATCCTCTATCCTATCCTATCCTCTATCCTATCCAATCCTCTATCCTATCCTATCCTATCCTCTATCCTATACTCTATCCTATCCTATCCTCTATCCTATCCTATCGTATATCCTATCCTATCCTCTATCCTATCCTATCCTCTATCCTATCCTATAATCTATCCTCTCCTATCCTCTATCCTATCCTATCCTCTATCCTATCCTATCCTCTATCCTATCCTATCCTCTATCCTATCCTATCCTCTATCCTATCCTATCGTGTATCCTATCCAATGCTCTATCCTATCCTATCCTCTATCCTATCCTATCCTCTATCCTATCCTATCCTCTGTCCTATCCTATCCTCTATCCTATCCTATCCTCTATCCTATCCTATCCTCTATCCTATCCTATCCTCTACCCTATCCTATCCTCTATCCTATCCTATCCTCTGTCCTATCCTATCCTCTATCCTATCCTATCGTTTATCCTATCCTATCGTTTATCCTATCCTCTATCCTATCCTATACTCTATCCTATCCTATCCTCTACCTTATCCTATCCTCTATCCTATACAATCCTCTATCCTATCCTATCCTCTATCCCATCCTATCCTATCCTCTATCCTATCCTATCCTGTATCCTATCGTATCCTCTATCCTCTATCCTATACAATCCTCTATCCTATCCTATCCTCTATCCCATCCTATCCTATCCTCTATCCTATCCTATCCTGTATCCTATCGTATCCTCTATCCTCTATCCTATCCTCTATCCTATCCTATCGTCTATCCTATCTTCTATCCTATCCTATCCTCTATCCTATCAAATCCCCTATCCTATCCTCTATCCTATCCTATCCTCTATCCTATCCTATCCTCTATCCTATCCTATCCTCTATCCTATCCTATCCCCTATCCTATTATATCCTCTATCCTATCCTATCCTCTATCCTATCCTATCCTCTATCCTATCAAATCCCCTATCCTATCCTCTATCCTATCCTATCCTCTGTCCTATCCTATCCTCTATCCTATCCTATCCTCTATCCTATCCTATCCTCTATCCTATCCTATCCTCTATCCTATCCTATCCTCTATCCTATCCTATCCTCTATCCTATCCTATCCTCTATCCTAACCTATCCTCTATCCTATCCTATCCTCTATCCTATCCTATCCTCTATCCTATCCTATCCTCTGTCCTATCCTATCCTCTATCCTATCCTATCGTTTATCCTATCCTATCGTTTATCCTATCCTCTATCCTATCCTATACTCTATCCTATCCTATCCTCTACCTTATCCTATCCTCTATCCTATACAATCCTCTATCCTATCCTATCCTCTATCCCATCCTATCCTATCCTCTATCCTATCCTATCCTGTATCCTATCGTATCCTCTATCCTCTATCCTATCCTATCCTCTATCCTATCCAATCCTCTATCCTATCCTATCCTATCCTCTATCCTATACTCTATCCTATCCTATCCTCTATCCTATCCTATCGTATATCCTATCCTATCCTCTATCCTATCCTATCCTCTATCCTATCCTATAATCTATCCTCTCCTATCCTCTATCCTATCCTATCCTCTATCCTATCCTATCCTCTATCCTATCCTATCCTCTATCCTATCCTATCCTCTATCCTATCCTATCGTGTATCCTATCCAATGCTCTATCCTATCCTATCCTCTATCCTATCCTATCCTCTATCCTATCCTATCCTCTGTCCTATCCTATCCTCTATCCTATCCTATCCTCTATCCTATCCTATCCTCTATCCTATCCTATTCTCTACCCTATCCTATCCTCTATCCTATCCTATCCTCTGTCCTATCCTATCCTATATCCTATCCTATCGTCTATCCTATCCTCTATCCTATCCTATCCTCTATCCTATCCTATCCTCTATCCTATCGTATCCTCTATCCAATCGTATCCTCTATCCTATCTTATCCTCTTTCCTATCCTTTCCTCTATCCTATCCAATCCTCTATCCTATCCTATCCTCTATCCTATCCTATCCTCTATCCTATCCTATCGTTTATCCTATCCTCTATCCTATCCTATCCTCTATCCTATCCTATCCTCTATCCTATTCTCTATCCTATCCTATCCTCTATCCTATCCTATCCTCTATCCTATCCTATCCTCTACCTTATCCTATCCTCTATCCTATACAATCCTCTATCCTATCCTATCCTCTATCCTATCCTATCCGCTATCCTATCCTATCCTCTATCCTATCCTATCCTCTATCCTATCCTATCCTCTATCCTATCCTATCCTCTATCCTATTCTCTATCCTATCCTATCCTCTATCCTATCCTATCCTCTATCCTATCCTATACTCTATCCTATCCTATCCTCTATCCTATCCTATCCTCTATCCTATCCTATCGTCTATCCTATCCTATCCTCTATCCTATCCTATCCTCTATCCTATCCTATAATCTATCCTCTCCTATCCTCTATCCTATCCTATCCTCTATCCTATCCTATCCTCTATCCTATCCTATCCTCTATCCTATCCTATCCTCTATCCTATCCTATCGTCTATCCTATCCAATCCTCTATCCTATCCTATCATATCCTCTATCCTATCCTCTATCCTATCCTATCGTCTATCCTATCTTCTATCCTATCCTATCCTCTATCCTATCAAATCCCCTATCCTATCCTCTATCCTATCCTATCCTCTGTCCTATCCTATCCTCTATCCTATCCTATCCTCTATCCTATCCTATCCTCTATCCTATCCTATCACCTATCCTATCCTATCCTCTATCCTATCCTATCCTCTATCCTATCCTATCCTCTATCCTATCCTATCCTCTATCCTATCCTATCCTCTATCCTATCCTATCCTCTGTCCTATCCTATCCTCTATCCTATCCTATCGTTTATCCTATCCTATCCTCTATCCTATCAAATCCCCTATCCTATCCTCTATCCTATCCTATCCTCTGTCCTATCCTATCCTCTATCCTATCCTATCCTCTATCCTATCCTATCCTCTATCCTATCCTATCCCCTATCCTATCCTATCCTCTATCCTATCCTATCCTCTATCCTATCCTATCCTCTATCCTATCCTATCCTCTATCCTATCCTATCCTCTATCCTATCCTATCCTCTATCCTATCCTATCCTCTGTCCTATCCTATCCTCTATCCTATCCTATCGTTTATCCTATCCTATCGTTTATCCTTTCCTCTATCCTATCCTATACTCTATCCTATCCTATCCTCTACCTTATCCTATCCTCTATCCTACACAATCCTCTATCCTATCCAATCCTCTATCCTATCCTATCCTATCCTCTATCCTATACTCTATCCTATCCTATCCTCTATCCTATCCTATCCTCTATCCTATCCTATCCTCTATCCTATCCTATTTTCTATCCTATCCTATCCTCTATCCTATCCTCTATCCAATCCTCTATCCTATCCTCTATACTATCAAATCCCCTATCCAATCCTCTGTCCTATCCTATCCTCTATCCTATCCTATCCTCTATCCTATCCTATCCTCTATCCTATCCTATCCTCTATCCTATCCTATACTCTATCCTATCCTATCCTCTATCCTATCCTATCCTCTATCCTATCCTATTTTCTATCCTATCCTATCCTCTATCCTATCCTCTATCCAATCCTCTATCCTATCCTATCCTATCCTCTATCCTATACTCTATCCTATCCTATCCTCTATCCTATCCTATCGTCTATCCTATCCAATGCTCTATCCTATCCTATCCTCTATCCTATCCTATCCTCTATCCTATCCTATCCTCTGTCCTATCCTATCCTCTATCCTATCATATCCTCTATCCTATCCTATCCTCTATCCTATCCTATCCTCTACCCTATCCTATCCTCTATCCTATCCTATCCTCTGTCCTATCCTATCCTATATCCTATCCTATCCTCTATCCTATCCTCTATCCTATCCTATCCTCTATCCTATCCTATCCTCTATCCTATCGTATCCTCTATCCAATCGTATCCTCTATCCTATCTTATCCTCTTTCCTATCCTTTCCTCTATCCTATCCAATCCTCTATCCTATCCTATCCTATCCTCTATCCTATCCTATCGTCTATCCTATCCTCAATCCTATCCTTTCCTCTATCCTATCCAATCCTCTATCCTATCCTATCCTATCCTGTATCCTATCCTCTATCCTAGCCTATCCTCTATCCTATCCTACCCTCCATCCTATCCTATCCTCTATCCTATCCTATCCTATCCTATCCTGTATCCTATCCTCTATCCTAGCCTATCCTCTATCCTATCCTATCCTCTATCCTATCCTATCTTCTATCCTATCCTATCAAATCCCCTATCCTATTCTCTATCCTATGATATCCTGTATCGTATCCAATCCTCTATCCTATCCTATTATCTATCCTCAATACTATCCTTTCCTCTATCCTATCCAATCCTCTATCCTATCCTATCCTCTATCCTATCCTATCCTCTATCCTATCCTATCGTTTATCCTATCCTCTATCCTATCCTATCCTCTATCCTATCCTATCCTCTATCCTATTCTCTATCCTATCCTATCCTCTATCCTATCCTATCCTCTATCCTATCCTATCCTCTACCTTATCCTATCCTCTATCCTATACAATCCTCTATCCTATCCTATCCTCTATCCTATCCTATCCGCTATCCTATCCTATCCTCTATCCTATCCTATACTCTATCCTATCCTATCCTCTATCCTATCCTATCCTCTATCCTATCCTATCGTCTATCCTATCCTATCCTCTATCCTATCCTATCCTCTATCCTATCCTATAATCTATCCTCTCCTATCCTCTATCCTATCCTATCCTCTATCCTATCCTATCCTCTATCCTATCCTATCCTCTATCCTATCCTATCCTCTATCCTATCCTATCGTCTATCCTATCCAATCCTCTATCCTATCCTATCATATCCTCTATCCTATCCTCTATCCTATCCTATCGTCTATCCTATCTTCTATCCTATCCTATCCTCTATCCTATCAAATCCCCTATCCTATCCTCTATCCTATCCTATCCTCTGTCCTATCCTATCCTCTATCCTATCCTATCCTCTATCCTATCCTATCCCCTATCCTATCCTATCCTCTATCCTATCCTATCCTCTATCCTATCCTCTATCCTATCCTATCCTCTATCCTATCCTATCCTCTATCCTATCCTATCCTCTATCCTATCCTATCCTCTGTCCTATCCTATCCTCTATCCTATCCTATCGTTTATCCTATCCTATCCTCTATCCTATCAAATCCCCTATCCTATCCTCTATCCTATCCTATCCTCTGTCCTATCCTATCCTCTATCCTATCCTAAACTCTATCCTATCCTATCCTCTATCCTATCCTATCCCCTATCCTATCCTATCCTCTATCCTATCCTATCCTCTATCCTATCCTATCCTCTATCCTATCCTATCCTCTATCCTATCCTATCCTCTATCCTATCCTATCCTCTATCCTATCCTATCCTCTGTCCTATCCTATCCTCTATCCTATCCTATCGTTTATCCTATCCTATCGTTTATCCTTTCCTCTATCCTATCCTATACTCTATCCTATCCTATCCTCTACCTTATCCTATCCTCTATCCTACACAATCCTCTATCCTATCCAATCCTCTATCCTATCCTATCCTATCCTCTATCCTATACTCTATCCTATCCTATCCTCTATCCTATCCTATCCTCTATCCTATCCTATCCTCTATCCTATCCTATTTTCTATCCTATCCTATCCTCTATCCTATCCTCTATCCAATCCTCTATCCTATCCTCTATACTATCAAATCCCCTATCCAATCCTCTGTCCTATCCTATCCTCTATCCTATCCTATCCTCTATCCTATCCTATCCTCTATCCTATCCTATCCTCTATCCTATCCTATACTCTATCCTATCCTATCCTCTATCCTATCCTATCCTCTATCCTATCCTATCCTCTATCCTATCCTATTTTCTATCCTATCCTATCCTCTATCCTATCCTCTATCCAATCCTCTATCCTATCCTCTATACTATCAAATCCCCTATCCTATCCTCTGTCCTATCCTATCCTCTATCCTATCCTATCCTCTATCCTATCCTATCCTCTATCCTATACTATCCTCTATCCTATCCTATACTCTATCCTATCCTATCCTCTATCCTATCCTATCCTCTATCCTATCCTATCCTATATCCTATCCTATCCTCTATCCTATCCTCTATCATGTCGTATCCTCTATCCTACCCTATCCTCTATCCTATCTGATCCTCTATCCTACCCTATCCTCTATCCTATCAAATCCCCTATCCTATGCTCTATCCTATCCTACCCTCTATAATACCGTATACTCTATCCTATCCTATCTTCTATCCTATCCTATTATCTATCCTCAATACTATCCTTTCCTCTATCCTATCCAATCCTCTATCCTATCCTATCCTATCCTCTATCCTATATTCTATCCTATCCTATCCTCTATCCTATCCTATCCTCTATCCTATCCTATCCTCTATCCTATCCTATTTTCTATCCTATCCTATCCTCTATCCTATCCTCTATCCAATCCTCTATCCTATCCTCTATACTATCAAATCCCCTATCCTCTCCTCTGTGCTATCCTATCCTCTATCCTATCCTATCCTCTATCCTATCCTATCCTCTATCCTATCCTATCCTCTATCCTATCCTATACTCTATCCTATTCTATCCTCTATCCTATCCTATCCTCTATCCTATCCTATCCTATATCCTATCCTATCCTCTATCCTATCCTCTATCATGTCGTATCCTCTATCCTACCCTATCCTCTATCCTATCTGATCCTCTATCCTATGCTATCCTCTATCCTATCAAATCCCCTATCCTATGCTCTATCCTATCCTACCCTCTATAATACCGTATACTCTATCCTATCCTATCTTCTATCCTATCCTATCATCTATCCTCAATACTATCCTTTCCTCTGTCCTATCCAATCCTCTATCCTATCCTATCCTATCCTCTATCCTATACTCTATCCTATCCTATCCTCTATCCTATCCTATCGTCTATCCTATCTTCTATCCTATCCTATCCTCTATCCTATCAAATCCCCTATCCTATCCTCTATCCTATCCTATCCTCTGTCCTATCCTATCCTCTATCCTATCCTATCCTCTATCCTATCCTATCGTTTATCCTATCCTCTATCCTATCCTATCCTCTATCCTATCCTATCCTCTATCCTATTCTCTATCCTATCCTATCCTCTATCCTATCCTATCCTCTATCCTATCCTATCCTCTACCTTATCCTATCCTCTATCCTATACAATCCTCTATCCTATCCTATCCTCTATCCTATCCTATCCTCTATCCTATCCTATCCTCTATCCTATCCTATCCTCTATCCTATCCTATCCTCTATCCTATCCTATCGTTTATCCTATCCTCTATCCTATCCTATCCTCTATCCTATCCTATCCTCTATCCTATTCTCTATCCTATCCTATCCTCTATCCTATCCTATCCTCTATCCTATCCTATCCTCTATCCTATCCTATCCTCTATCCTATCCTATCCTCTATCCTATCCTATCCTCTATCCTATCCTATCCTCTATCCTATCCTATCCTCTATCCTATCCTATCCTCTATCCTATCCTATCCTCTATCCTATCCTATCGTCTATCCTATCCAATCCTCTATCCTATCCTATCATATCCTCTATCCTATCCTCTATCCTATCCTATCGTCTATCCTATCTTCTATCCTATCCTATCCTCTATCCTATCAAATCCCCTATCCTATCCTCTATCCTATCCTATCCTCTGTCCTATCCTATCCTCTATCCTATCCTATCCTCTATCCTATCCTATCCTCTATCCTATCCTATCCCCTATCCTATCCTATCCTCTATCCTATCCTATCATATCCTCTATCCTATCCTCTATACTATCCTATCGTCTATCCTATCTTCTATCCTATCCTATCCTCTATCCTATCAAATCCCCTATCCTATCCTCTATCCTATCCTATCCTCTATCCTATCCTATCCTCTATCCTATCCTATCGTCTATCCTATCCTATCCTCTATCCTATCCTATCCTCTATCCTATCCTATAATCTATCCTCTCCTATCCTCTATCCTATCCTATCCTCTATCCTATCCTATCCTCTATCCTATCCTATCCTCTATCCTATCCTATCCTCTGTCCTATCCTATCCTCTATCCTATCCTATCGTTTATCCTATCCTATCGTTTATCCTTTCCTCTATCCTATCCTATACTCTATCCTATCCTATCCTCTACCTTATCCTATCCTCTATCCTACACAATCCTCTATCCTATCCAATCCTCTATCCTATCCTATCCTATCCTCTATCCTATACTCTATCCTATCCTATCCTCTATCCTATCCTATCCTCTATCCTATCCTATCCTCTATCCTATCCTATTTTCTATCCTATCCTATCCTCTATCCTATCCTCTATCCAATCCTCTATCCTATCCTCTATACTATCAAATCCCCTATCCTATCCTCTGTCCTATCCTATCCTCTATCCTATCCTATCCTCTATCCTATCCTATCCTCTATCCTATCCTATCCTCTATCCTATCCTATACTCTATCCTATCCTATCCTCTATCCTATCCTATCCTCTATCCTATCCTATTTTCTATCCTATCCTATCCTCTATCCTATCCTCTATCCAATCCTCTATCCTATCCTCTATACTATCAAATCCCCTATCCTATCCTCTGTCCTATCCTATCCTCTATCCTATCCTATCCTCTATCCTATCCTATCCTCTATCCTATCCTATCCTCTATCCTATCCTATACTCTATCCTATCCTATCCTCTATCCTATCCTATCCTCTATCCTATCCTATCCTATATCCTATCCTATCCTCTATCCTATCCTCTATCATGTCGTATCCTCTATCCTACCCTATCCTCTATCCTATCTGATCCTCTATCCTATCCTATCCTCTATCCTATCAAATCCCCTATCCTATGCTCTATCCTATCCTACCCTCTATAATACCGTATACTCTATCCTATCCTATCTTCTATCCTATCCTATTATCTATCCTATCCTATCCTCTATCCTATCCTATCCTCTGTCCTATCCTATCCTCTATCCTATCCTATCGTTTATCCTATCCTATCGTTTATCCTATCCTCTATCCTATCCTATACTCTATCCTATCCTATCCTCTACCTTATCCTATCCTCTATCCTATACAATCCTCTATCCTATCCTATCCTCTATCCCATCCTATCCTATCCTCTATCCTATCCTATCCTGTATCCTATCGTATCCTCTATCCTCTATCCTATCCTATCCTCTATCCTATCCAATCCTCTATCCTATCCTATCCTATCCTCTATCCTATACTCTATCCTATCCTATCTTCTATCCTATCCTATCGTATATCCTATCCTATCCTCTATCCTATCCTATCCTCTATCCTATCCTATAATCTATCCTCTCCTATCCTCTATCCTATCCTATCCTCTATCCTATCCTATCCTCTATCCTATCCTATCCTCTATCCTATCCTATCCTCTATCCTATCCTATCCTCTATCCTATCCTATCCTCTATCCTATCCTATCGTCTATCCTATCCAATGCTCTATCCTATCCTATCCTCTATCCTATCCTATCCTCTATCCTATCCTATCCTCTGTCCTATCCTATCCTCTATCCTATCCTATTCTCTATCCTATCCTATCCTCTATCCTATCCTATCCTCTACCCTATCCTATCCTCTATCCTATCCTATCCTCTGTCCTATCCTATCCTATATCCTATCCTATCGTCTATCCTATCCTCTATCCTATCCTATCCTCTATCCTATCCTATCCTCTATCCTATCGTATCCTCTATCCAATCGTATCCTCTATCCTATCTTATCCTCTTTCCTATCCTTTCCTCTATCCTATCCAATCCTCTATCCTATCCTATCCTATCCTCTATCCTATCCTCTATCCTATCCTATCGTCTATCCTTTCCTCAATCCTATCCTTTCCTCTATCCTATCCAATCCTCTATCCTATCCTATCCTATCTTGTATCCTATCCTCTATCCTAGCCTATCCTCTATCCTATCCTACCCTCCATCCTATCCTATCCTCTATCCTATCCTATCCTATCCTGTATCCTATCCTCTATCCTAGCCTATCCTCTATCCTATCCTATCCTCTATCCTATCCTATCGTCTATCCTATCCTATCCTCTATCCTATCCTATCCTCTATCCTATCCTATTTTCTATCCTATCCTATCCTCTATCCTATCCTCTATCCAATCCTCTATCCTATCCTCTATACTATCAAATCCCCTATCCTATCCTCTGTCCTATCCTATCCTCTATCCTAGCCTATCCTCTATCCTATCCTACCCTCCATCCTATCCTATCCTCTATCCTATCCTATCCTATCCTGTATCCTATCCTCTATCCTAGCCTATCCTCTATCCTATCCTATCCTCTATCCTATCCTATCGTCTATCCTATCCTATCCTCTATCCTATCCTATCCTCTATCCTATCCTATACTCTATCCTATCCTATCCTCTATTCTATCCTATCCTCTATCCTATCCTATCCTATATCCTATCCTATCCTCTATCCTATCCTCTATCATGTCGTATCCTCTATCCTACCCTATCCTCTATCCTATCTGATCCTCTATCCTATGCTATCCTCTATCCTATCAAATCCCCTATCCTATGCTCTATCCTATCCTACCCTCTATAATACCGTATACTCTATCCTATCCTATCTTCTATCCTATCCTATCATCTATCCTCAATACTATCCTTTCCTCTATCCTATCCAATCCTCTATCCTATCCTATCCTATCCTCTATCCTATACTCTATCCTATCCTATCCTCTATCCTATCCTATCGTCTATCCTATCTTCTATCCTATCCTATCCTATATCCTATCAAATCCCCTATCCTATCCTCTATCCTATCCTATCCTCTGTCCTATCCTATCCTCTATCCTATCCTATCCTCTATCCTATCCTATCCTCTATCCTATCCTATCCTCTATCCTATCCTATCCTCTATCCTATCCTATCCTCTATCCTATTATATCCTCTATCCTATCCTATCCTCTATCCTATCCTATCCTCTATCCTATCCTATCCTCTATTATATCAAATCCCCTATCCTATCCTCTATCCTATCCTATCCTCTGTCCTATCCTATCCTCTATCCTATCCTATCCTCTATCCTATCCTATCCTCTATCCTATCCTATCCTCTATCCTATCCTATCCTCTATCCTATCCTATCCTCTATCCTATCCTATCCTCTATCCTAACCTATCCTCTATCCTATCCTATCCTCTATCCTATCCTATCCTCTATCCTATCCTATCCTCTGTCCTATCCTATCCTCTATCCTATCCTATCGTTTATCCTATCCTATCGTTTATCCTATCCTCTATCCTATCCTATACTCTATCCTATCCTATCCTCTACCTTATCCTATCCTCTATCCTATACAATCCTCTATCCTATCCTATCCTCTATCCCATCCTATCCTATCCTCTATCCTATCCTATCCTGTATCCTATCGTATCCTCTATCCTCTATCCTATCCTATCCTCTGTCCTATCCTATCCTCTATCCTATCCTATCCTCTATCCTATCCTATCCTCTATCCTATCCTATCCTCTATCCTATCCTATCCTCTATCCTATCCTATCCTCTATCCTATTATATCCTCTATCCTATCCTATCCTCTATCCTATCCTATCCTCTATCCTATCAAATCCCCTATCCTATCCTCTATCCTATCCTATCCTCTGTCCTATCCTGTCCTCTATCCTATCCTATCCTCTATCCTATCCTATCCTCTATCCTATCCTATCCTCTATCCTATCCTATCGTTTATCCTATCCTCTATCCTATCCTATCCTCTATCCTATCCTATCCTCTATCCTATTCTCTATCCTATCCTATCCTCTATCCTATCCTATCCTCTATCCTATCCTATCCTCTACCTTATCCTATCCTCTATCCTATACAATCCTCTATCCTATCCTATCCTCTATCCTATCCTATCCGCTATCCTATCCTATCCTCTATCCTATCCTATCCTCGATCCTATCCTATCCTCTATCCTATCCTATCGTTTATCCTATCCTCTATCCTATCCTATCCTCTATCCTATCCTATCCTCTATCCTATTCTCTATCCTATCCTATCCTCTATCCTATCCTATCCTCTATCCTATCCTATACTCTATCCTATCCTATCCTCTATCCTATCCTATCCTCTATCCTATCCTATCGTCTATCCTATCCTATCCTCTATCCTATCCTATCCTCTATCCTATCCTATAATCTATCCTCTCCTATGCTCTATCCTATCCTATCCTCTATCCTATCCTATCCTCTATCCTATCCTATCCTCTATCCTATCCTATCCTCTATCCTATCCTATCGTCTATCCTATCCAATCCTCTATCCTATCCTATCATATCCTCTATCCTATCCTCTATCCTATCCTATCGTCTATCCTATCTTCTATCCTATCCTATCCTCTATCCTATCAAATCCCCTATCCTATCCTCTATCCTATCCTATCCTCTGTCCTATCCTATCCTCTATCCTATCCTATCCTCTATCCTATCCTATCCTCTATCCTATCCTATCACCTATCCTATCCTATCCTCTATCCTATCCTATCCTCTATCCTATCCTATCCTCTATCCTATCCTATCCTCTATCCTATCCTATCCTCTATCCTATCCTATCCTCTGTCCTATCCTATCCTCTATCCTATCCTATCGTTTATCCTATCCTATCCTCTATCCTATCAAATCCCCTATCCTATCCTCTATCCTATCCTATCCTCTGTCCTATCCTATCCTCTATCCTATCCTATCCTCTATCCTATCCTATCCTCTATCCTATCCTATCCCCTATCCTATCCTATCCTCTATCCTATCCTATCCTCTATCCTATCCTATCCTCTATCCTATCCTATCCTCTATCCTATCCTATCCTCTATCCTATCCTATCCTCTATCCTATCCTATCCTCTGTCCTATCCTATCCTCTATCCTATCCTATCGTTTATCCTATCCTATCGTTTATCCTTTCCTCTATCCTATCCTATACTCTATCCTATCCTATCCTCTACCTTATCCTATCCTCTATCCTACACAATCCTCTATCCTATCCAATCCTCTATCCTATCCTATCCTATCCTCTATCCTATACTCTATCCTATCCTATCCTCTATCCTATCCTATCCTCTATCCTATCCTATCCTCTATCCTATCCTCTTTTCTATCCTATCCTATCCTCTATCCTATCCTCTATCCAATCCTCTATCCTATCCTCTATACTATCAAATCCCCTATCCAATCCTCTGTCCTATCCTATCCTCTATCCTATCCTATCCTCTATCCTATCCTATCCTCTATCCTATCCTATCCTCTATCCTATCCTATACTCTATCCTATCCTATCCTCTATCCTATCCTATCCTCTATCCTATCCTATTTTCTATCCTATCCTATCCTCTATCCTATCCTCTATCCAATCCTCTATCCTATCCTATCCTATCCTCTATCCTATACTCTATCCTATCCTATCCTCTATCCTATCCTATCGTATATCCTATCCTATCCTGTATCCTATCCTATCCTCTATCCTATCCTATAATCTATCCTCTCCTATCCTCTATCCTATCCTATCCTCTATCCTATCCTATCCTCTATCCTATCCTATCCTCTATCCTATCCTATCCTCTATCCTATCCTATCGTCTATCCTATCCAATGCTCTATCCTATCCTATCCTCTATCCTATCCTATCCTCTATCCTATCCTATCCTCTGTCCTATCCTATCCTCTATCCTATCCTATCCTCTATCCTATCCTATCCTCTATCCTATCCTATCCTCTACCCTATCCTATCCTCTATCCTATCCTATCCTCTGTCCTATCCTATCCTATATCCTATCCTATCGTCTATCCTATCCTCTATCCTATCCTATCCTCTATCCTATCCTATCCTCTATCCTATCGTATCCTCTATCCAATCGTATCCTCTATCCTATCTTATCCTCTTTCCTATCCTTTCCTCTATCCTATCCAATCCTCTATCCTATCCTATCCTATCCTCTATCCTATCCTATCGTCTATCCTATCCTCAATCCTATCCTTTCCTCTATCCTATCCAATCCTCTATCCTATCCTATCCTATCCTGTATCCTATCCTCTATCCTAGCCTATCCTCTATCCTATCCTACCCTCCATCCTATCCTATCCTCTATCCTATCCTATCCTATCCTGTATCCTATCCTCTATCCTAGCCTATCCTCTATCCTATCCTATCCTCTATCCTATCCTATCTTCTATCCTATCCTATCAAATCCCCTATCCTATTCTCTATCCTATGATATCCTGTATCGTATCCAATCCTCTATCCTATCCTATTATCTATCCTCAATACTATCCTTTCCTCTATCCTATCCAATCCTCTATCCTATCCTCTATACTATCAAATCCCCTATCCAATCCTCTGTCCTATCCTATCCTCTATCCTATCCTATCCTCTATCCTATCCTATCCTCTATCCTATCCTATCCTCTATCCTATCCTATACTCTATCCTATCCTATCCTCTATCCTATCCTATCCTCTATCCTATCCTATTTTCTATCCTATCCTATCCTCTATCCTATCCTCTATCCAATCCTCTATCCTATCCTATCCTATCCTCTATCCTATACTCTATCCTATCCTATCCTCTATCCTATCCTATCGTATATCCTATCCTATCCTCTATCCTATCCTATCCTCTATCCTATCCTATAATCTATCCTCTCCTATCCTCTATCCTATCCTATCCTCTATCCTATCCTATCCTCTATCCTATCCTATCCTCTATCCTATCCTATCCTCTATCCTATCCTATCGTCTATCCTATCCAATGCTCTATCCTATCCTATCCTCTATCCTATCCTATCCTCTATCCTATCCTATCCTCTGTCCTATCCTATCCTCTATCCTATCATATCCTCTATCCTATCCTATCCTCTATCCTATCCTATCCTCTACCCTATCCTATCCTCTATCCTATCCTATCCTCTGTCCTATCCTATCCTATATCCTATCCTATCGTCTATCCTATCCTCTATCCTATCCTATCCTCTATCCTATCCTATCCTCAATCCTATCGTATCCTCTATCCAATCGTATCCTCTATCCTATCTTATCCTCTTTCCTATCCTTTCCTCTATCCTATCCAATCCTCTATCCTATCCTATCCTATCCTCTATCCTATCCTATCGTCTATCCTATCCTCAATCCTATCCTTTCCTCTATCCTATCCAATCCTCTATCCTATCCTATCCTATCCTGTATCCTATCCTCTATCCTAGCCTATCCTCTATCCTATCCTACCCTCCATCCTATCCTATCCTCTATCCTATCCTATCCTATCCTGTATCCTATCCTCTATCCTAGCCTATCCTCTATCCTATCCTATCCTCTATCCTATCCTATCTTCTATCCTATCCTATCAAATCCCCTATCCTATTCTCTATCCTATGATATCCTGTATCGTATCCAATCCTCTATCCTATCCTATTATCTATCCTCAATACTATCCTTTCCTCTATCCTATCCAATCCTCTATCCTATCCTATCCTCTATCCTATCCTATCCTCTATCCTATCCTATCGTTTATCCTATCCTCTATCCTATCCTATCCTCTATCCTATCCTATCCTCTATCCTATTCTCTATCCTATCCTATCCTCTATCCTATCCTATCCTCTATCCTATCCTATCCTCTACCTTATCCTATCCTCTATCCTATACAATCCTCTATCCTATCCTATCCTCTATCCTATCCTATCCGCTATCCTATCCTATCCTCTATCCTATCCTATACTCTATCCTATCCTATCCTCTATCCTATCCTATCCTCTATCCTATCCTATCGTCTATCCTATCCTATCCTCTATCCTATCCTATCCTCTATCCTATCCTATAATCTATCCTCTCCTATCCTCTATCCTATCCTATCCTCTATCCTATCCTATCCTCTATCCTATCCTATCCTCTATCCTATCCTATCCTCTATCCTATCCTATCGTCTATCCTATCCAATCCTCTATCCTATCCTATCATATCCTCTATCCTATCCTCTATCCTATCCTATCGTCTATCCTATCTTCTATCCTATCCTATCCTCTATCCTATCCTATCCCCTATCCTATCCTATCCTCTATCCTATCCTATCCTCTATCCTATCCTCTATCCTATCCTATCCTCTATCCTATCCTATCCTCTATCCTATCCTATCCTCTATCCTATCCTATCCTCTGTCCTATCCTATCCTCTATCCTATCCTATCGTTTATCCTATCCTATCCTCTATCCTATCAAATCCCCTATCCTATCCTCTATCCTATCCTATCCTCTGTCCTATCCTATCCTCTATCCTATCCTATCCTCTATCCTATCCTATCCTCTATCCTATCCTATCCCCTATCCTATCCTATCCTCTATCCTATCCTATCCTCTATCCTATCCTATCCTCTATCCTATCCTATCCTCTATCCTATCCTATCCTCTATCCTATCCTATCCTCTATCCTATCCTATCCTCTGTCCTATCCTATCCTCTATCCTATCCTATCGTTTATCCTATCCTATCGTTTATCCTTTCCTCTATCCTATCCTATACTCTATCCTATCCTATCCTCTACCTTATCCTATCCTCTATCCTACACAATCCTCTATCCTATCCAATCCTCTATCCTATCCTATCCTATCCTCTATCCTATACTCTATCCTATCCTATCCTCTATCCTATCCTATCCTCTATCCTATCCTATCCTCTATCCTATCCTATTTTCTATCCTATCCTATCCTCTATCCTATCCTCTATCCAATCCTCTATCCTATCCTCTATACTATCAAATCCCCTATCCAATCCTCTGTCCTATCCTATCCTATATCCTATCCTATCGTCTATCCTATCCTCTATCCTATCCTATCCTCTATCCTATCCTATCCTCAATCCTATCGTATCCTCTATCCAATCGTATCCTCTATCCTATCTTATCCTCTTTCCTATCCTTTCCTCTATCCTATCCAATCCTCTATCCTATCCTATCCTATCCTCTATCCTATCCTATCGTCTATCCTATCCTCAATCCTATCCTTTCCTCTATCCTATCCAATCCTCTATCCTATCCTATCCTATCCTGTATCCTATCCTCTATCCTAGCCTATCCTCTATCCTATCCTACCCTCCATCCTATCCTATCCTCTATCCTATCCTATCCTATCCTGTATCCTATCCTCTATCCTAGCCTATCCTCTATCCTATCCTATCCTCTATCCTATCCTATCTTCTATCCTATCCTATCAAATCCCCTATCCTATTCTCTATCCTATGATATCCTGTATCGTATCCAATCCTCTATCCTATCCTATTATCTATCCTCAATACTATCCTTTCCTCTATCCTATCCAATCCTCTATCCTATCCTATCCTCTATCCTATCCTATCCTCTATCCTATCCTATCGTTTATCCTATCCTCTATCCTATCCTATCCTCTATCCTATCCTATCCTCTATCCTATTCTCTATCCTATCCTATCCTCTATCCTATCCTATCCTCTATCCTATCCTATCCTCTACCTTATCCTATCCTCTATCCTATACAATCCTCTATCCTATCCTATCCTCTATCCTATCCTATCCGCTATCCTATCCTATCCTCTATCCTATCCTATACTCTATCCTATCCTATCCTCTATCCTATCCTATCCTCTATCCTATCCTATCGTCTATCCTATCCTATCCTCTATCCTATCCTATCCTCTATCCTATCCTATAATCTATCCTCTCCTATCCTCTATCCTATCCTATCCTCTATCCTATCCTATCCTCTATCCTATCCTATCCTCTATCCTATCCTATCCTCTATCCTATCCTATCGTCTATCCTATCCAATCCTCTATCCTATCCTATCATATCCTCTATCCTATCCTCTATCCTATCCTATCGTCTATCCTATCTTCTATCCTATCCTATCCTCTATCCTATCCTATCCCCTATCCTATCCTATCCTCTATCCTATCCTATCCTCTATCCTATCCTCTATCCTATCCTATCCTCTATCCTATCCTATCCTCTATCCTATCCTATCCTCTATCCTATCCTATCGTTTATCCTATCCTATCCTCTATCCTATCAAATCCCCTATCCTATCCTCTATCCTATCCTATCCTCTGTCCTATCCTATCCTCTATCCTATCCTATCCTCTATCCTATCCTATCCTCTATCCTATCCTATCCCCTATCCTATCCTATCCTCTATCCTATCCTATCCTCTATCCTATCCTATCCTCTATCCTATCCTATCCTCTATCCTATCCTATCCTCTATCCTATCCTATCCTCTATCCTATCCTATCCTCTGTCCTATCCTATCCTCTATCCTATCCTATTGTTTATCCTATCCTATCGTTTATCCTTTCCTCTATCCTATCCTATACTCTATCCTATCCTATCCTCTACCTTATCCTATCCTCTATCCTACACAATCCTCTATCCTATCCAATCCTCTATCCTATCCTATCCTATCCTCTATCCTATACTCTATCCTATCCTATCCTCTATCCTATCCTATCCTCTATCCTATCCTATCCTCTATCCTATCCTATTTTCTATCCTATCCTATCCTCTATCCTATCCTCTATCCAATCCTCTATCCTATCCTCTATACTATCAAATCCCCTATCCAATCCTCTGTCCTATCCTATCCTCTATCCTATCCTATCCTCTATCCTATCCTATCCTCTATCCTATCCTATCCTCTATCCTATCCTATACTCTATCCTATCCTATCCTCTATCCTATCCTATCCTCTATCCTATCCTATCCTCTATCCTATCCTATTTTCTATCCTATCCTATCCTCTATCCTATCCTCTATCCAATCCTCTATCCTATCCTCTATACTATCAAATCCCCTATCCTATCCTCTGTCCTATCCTATCCTCTATCCTATCCTATCCTCTATCCTATCCTATCCTCTATCCTATACTATCCTCTATCCTATCCTATACTCTATCCTATCCTATCCTCTATCCTATCCTATCCTCTATCCTATCCTATCCTATATCCTATCCTATCCTCTATCCTATCCTCTATCATGTCGTATCCTCTATCCTACCCTATCCTCTATCCTATCTGATCCTCTATCCTATCCTATCCTCTATCCTATCAAATCCCCTATCCTATGCTCTATCCTATCCTACCCTCTATAATACCGTATACTCTATCCTATCCTATCTTCTATCCTATCCTATTATCTATCCTCAATACTATCCTTTCCTCTATCCTATCCAATCCTCTATCCTATCCTATCCTATCCTCTATCCTATATTCTATCCTATCCTATCCTCTATCCTATCCTATCCTCTATCCTATCCTATCCTCTATCCTATCCTATTTTCTATCCTATCCTATCCTCTATCCTATCCTCTATCCAATCCTCTATCCTATCCTCTATACTATCAAATCCCCTATCCTATCCTCTGTGCTATCCTATCCTCTATCCTATCCTATCCTCTATCCTATCCTATCCTCTATCCTATCCTATCCTCTATCCTATCCTATACTCTATCCTATTCTATCCTCTATCCTATCCTATCCTCTATCCTATCCTATCCTATATCCTATCCTATCCTCTATCCTATCCTCTATCATGTCGTATCCTCTATCCTACCCTATCCTCTATCCTATCTGATCCTCTATCCTATGCTATCCTCTATCCTATCAAATCCCCTATCCTATGCTCTATCCTATCCTACCCTCTATAATACCGTATACTCTATCCTATCCTATCATCTATCCTCAATACTATCCTTTCCTCTGTCCTATCCAATCCTCTATCCTATCCTATCCTATCCTCTATCCTATACTCTATCCTATCCTATCCTCTATCCTATCCTATCGTCTATCCTATCTTCTATCCTATCCTATCCTCTATCCTATCAAATCCCCTATCCTATCCTCTATCCTATCCTATCCTCTGTCCTATCCTATCCTCTATCCTATCCTATCCTCTATCCTATCCTATCGTTTATCCTATCCTCTATCCTATCCTATCCTCTATCCTATCCTATCCTCTATCCTATTCTCTATCCTATCCTATCCTCTATCCTATCCTATCCTCTATCCTATCCTATCCTCTACCTTATCCTATCCTCTATCCTATACAATCCTCTATCCTATCCTATCCTCTATCCTATCCTATCCTCTATCCTATCCTATCCTCTATCCTATCCTATCCTCTATCCTATCCTATCCTCTATCCTATCCTATCCTCTATCCTATCCTATCGTTTATCCTATCCTCTATCCTATCCTATCCTCTATCCTATTCTCTATCCTATCCTATCCTCTATCCTATCCTATCCTCTATCCTATCCTATCCTCTATCCTATCCTATCCTCTATCCTATCCTATCCTCTATCCTATCCTATCCTCTATCCTATCCTATCCTCTATCCTATCCTATCCTCTATCCTATCCTATCCTCTATCCTATCCTATCCTCTATCCTATCCTATCGTCTATCCTATCCAATCCTCTATCCTATCCTATCATATCCTCTATCCTATCCTCTATCCTATCCTATCGTCTATCCTATCTTCTATCCTATCCTATCCTCTATCCTATCAAATCCCCTATCCTATCCTCTATCCTATCCTATCCTCTGTCCTATCCTATCCTCTATCCTATCCTATCCTCTATCCTATCCTATCCTCTATCCTATCCTATCCCCTATCCTATCCTATCCTCTATCCTATCCTATCATATCCTCTATCCTATCCTCTATACTATCCTATCGTCTATCCTATCTTCTATCCTATCCTATCCTCTATCCTATCAAATCCCCTATCCTATCCTCTATCCTATCCTATCCTCTATCCTATCCTATCCTCTATCCTATCCTATCGTCTATCCTATCCTATCCTCTATCCTATCCTATCCTCTATCCTATCCTATAATCTATCCTCTCCTATCCTCTATCCTATCCTATCCTCTATCCTATCCTATCCTCTATCCTATCCTATCCTCTATCCTATCCTATCCTCTGTCCTATCCTATCCTCTATCCTATCCTATCGTTTATCCTATCCTATCGTTTATCCTTTCCTCTATCCTATCCTATACTCTATCCTATCCTATCCTCTACCTTATCCTATCCTCTATCCTACACAATCCTCTATCCTATCCAATCCTCTATCCTATCCTATCCTATCCTCTATCCTATACTCTATCCTATCCTATCCTCTATCCTATCCTATCCTCTATCCTATCCTATCCTCTATCCTATCCTATTTTCTATCCTATCCTATCCTCTATCCTATCCTCTATCCAATCCTCTATCCTATCCTCTATACTATCAAATCCCCTATCCTATCCTCTGTCCTATCCTATCCTCTATCCTATCCTATCCTCTATCCTATCCTATCCTCTATCCTATCCTATCCTCTATCCTATCCTATACTCTATCCTATCCTATCCTCTATCCTATCCTATCCTCTATCCTATCCTATTTTCTATCCTATCCTATCCTCTATCCTATCCTCTATCCAATCCTCTATCCTATCCTCTATACTATCAAATCCCGTATCCTATCCTCTGTCCTATCCTATCCTCTATCCTATCCTATCCTCTATCCTATCCTATCCTCTATCCTATCCTATCCTCTATCCTATCCTATACTCTATCCTATCCTATCCTCTATCCTATCCTATCCTCTATCCTATCCTATCCTGTATCCTATCCTATCCTCTATCCTATCCTCTATCATGTCGTATCCTCTATCCTACCCTATCCTCTATCCTATCTGATCCTCTATCCTATCCTATCCTCTATCCTATCAAATCCCCTATCCTATGCTCTATCCTATCCTACCCTCTATAATACCGTATACTCTATCCTATCCTATCTTCTATCCTATCCTATTATCTATCCTATCCTATCCTCTATCCTATCCTATCCTCTGTCCTATCCTATCCTCTATCCTATCCTATCGTTTATCCTATCCTATCGTTTATCCTATCCTCTATCCTATCCTATACTCTATCCTATCCTATCCTCTACCTTATCCTATCCTCTATCCTATACAATCCTCTATCCTATCCTATCCTCTATCCCATCCTATCCTATCCTCTATCCTATCCTATCCTGTATCCTATCGTATCCTCTATCCTCTATCCTATCCTATCCTCTATCCTATCCAATCCTCTATCCTATCCTATCCTATCCTCTATCCTATCCTATCTTCTATCCTATCCTATCGTATATCCTATCCTATCCTCTATCCTATCCTATCCTCTATCCTATCCTATAATCTATCCTCTCCTATCCTCTATCCTATCCTATCCTCTATCCTATCCTATCCTCTATCCTATCCTATCCTCTATCCTATCCTATCCTCTATCCTATCCTATCCTCTTATCCTATCCTATCCTCTATCCTATCCTATCGTCTATCCTATCCAATGCTCTATCCTATCCTATCCTCTATCCTATCCTATCCTCTATCCTATCCTATCCTCTGTCCTATCCTATCCTCTATCCTATCCTATTCTCTATCCTATCCTATCCTCTATCCTATCCTATCCTCTACCCTATCCTATCCTCTATCCTATCCTATCCTCTGTCCTATCCTATCCTATATCCTATCCTATCGTCTATCCTATCCTCTATCCTATCCTATCCTCTATCCTATCCTATCCTCTATCCTATCGTATCCTCTATCCAATCGTATCCTCTATCCTATCTTATCCTCTTTCCTATCCTTTCCTCTATCCTATCCAATCCTCTATCCTATCCTATCCTATCCTCTATCCTATCCTCTATCCTATCCTATCGTCTATCCTATCCTCAATCCTATCCTTTCCTCTATCCTATCCAATCCTCTATCCTATCCTATCCTATCTTGTATCCTATCCTCTATCCTAGCCTATCCTCTATCCTATCCTACCCTCCATCCTATCCTATCCTCTATCCTATCCTATCCTATCCTGTATCCTATCCTCTATCCTAGCCTATCCTCTATCCTATCCTATCCTCTATCCTATCCTATCGTCTATCCTATCCTATCCTCTATCCTATCCTATCCTCTATCCTATCCTATTTTCTATCCTATCCTATCCTCTATCCTATCCTCTATCCAATCCTCTATCCTATCCTCTATACTATCAAATCCCCTATCCTATCCTCTGTCCTATCCTATCCTCTATCCTAGCCTATCCTCTATCCTATCCTACCCTCCATCCTATCCTATCCTCTATCCTATCCTATCCTATCCTGTATCCTATCCTCTATCCTAGCCTATCCTCTATCCTATCCTATCCTCTATCCTATCCTATCGTCTATCCTATCCTATCCTCTATCCTATCCTATCCTCTATCCTATCCTATACTCTATCCTATCCTATCCTCTATCCTATCCTATCCTCTATCCTATCCTATCCTATATCCTATCCTATCCTCTATCCTATCCTCTATCATGTCGTATCCTCTATCCTACCCTATCCTCTATCCTATCTGATCCTCTATCCTATGCTATCCTCTATCCTATCAAATCCCCTATCCTATGCTCTATCCTATCCTACCCTCTATAATACCGTATACTCTATCCTATCCTATCTTCTATCCTATCCTATCATCTATCCTCAATACTATCCTTTCCTCTATCCTATCCAATCCTCTATCCTATCCTATCCTATCCTCTATCCTATACTCTATCCTATCCTATCCTCTATCCTATCCTATCGTCTATCCTATCTTCTATCCTATCCTATCCTATATCCTATCAAATCCCCTATCCTATCCTCTATCCTATCCTATCCTCTGTCCTATCCTATCCTCTACCTTATCCTATCCTCTATCCTATACAATCCTCTATCCTATCCTATCCTCTATCCCATCCTATCCTATCCTCTATCCTATCCTATCCTGTATCCTATCGTATCCTCTATCCTCTATCCTATCCTATCCTCTGTCCTATCCTATCTTCTATCCTATCCTATCCTCTATCCTATCAAATCCCCTATCCTATCCTCTATCCTATCCTATCCTCTGTCCTATCCTGTCCTCTATCCTATCCTATCCTCTATCCTATCCTATCCTCTATCCTATCCTATCCTCTATCCTATCCTATCCTCTATCCTATCCTATCCTCTATCCTATCCTATCCTCTATCCTAACCTATCCTCTATCCTATCCTATCCTCTATCCTATCCTATCCTCTATCCTATCCTATCCTCTGTCCTATCCTATCCTCTATCCTATCCTATCGTTTATCCTATCCTATCGTTTATCCTATCCTCTATCCTATCCTATACTCTATCCTATCCTATCCTCTACCTTATCCTATCCTCTATCCTATACAATCCTCTATCCTATCCTATCCTCTATCCCATCCTATCCTATCCTCTATCCTATCCTATCCTGTATCCTATCGTATCCTCTATCCTCTATCCTATCCTATCCTCTATCCTATCCAATCCTCTATCCTATCCTATCCTATCCTCTATCCTATACTCTATCCTATCCTATCCTCTATCCTATCCTATCGTATATCCTATCCTATCCTCTATCCTATCCTATCCTCTATCCTATCCTATAATCTATCCTCTCCTATCCTCTATCCTATCCTATCCTCTATCCTATCCTATCCTCTATCCTATCCTATCCTCTATCCTATCCTATCCTCTATCCTATCCTATCGTCTATCCTATCCAATGCTCTATCCTATCCTATCCTCTATCCTATCCTATCCTCTATCCTATCCTATCCTCTGTCCTATCCTATCCTCTATCCTATCCTATCCTCTATCCTATCCTATCCTCTATCCTATCCTATCCTCTACCCTATCCTATCCTCTATCCTATCCTATCCTCTGTCCTATCCTATCCTATATCCTATCCTATCGTCTATCCTATCCTCTATCCTATCCTATCCTCTATCCTATCCTATCCTCTATCCTATCGTATCCTCTATCCAATCGTATCCTCTATCCTATCTTATCCTCTTTCCTATCCTTTCCTCTATCCTATCCAATCCTCTATCCTATCCTATCCTATCCTCTATCCTATCCTCTATCCTATCCTATCGTCTATCCTATCCTCAATCCTATCCTTTCCTCTATCCTATCCAATCCTCTATCCTATCCTATCCTATCCTGTATCCTATCCTCTATCCTAGCCTATCCTCTATCCTATCCTACCCTCCATCCTATCCTATCCTCTATCCTATCCTATCCTATCCTGTATCCTATCCTCTATCCTAGCCTATCCTCTATCCTATCCTATCCTCTATCCTATCCTATCTTCTATCCTATCCTATCAAATCCCCTATCCTATTCTCTATCCTATGATATCCTGTATCGTATCCAATCCTCTATCCTATCCTATTATCTATCCTCAATACTATCCTTTCCTCTATCCTATCCAATCCTCTATCCTATCCTATCCTCTATCCTATCCTATCCTCTATCATATCCTATCGTTTATCCTATCCTCTATCCTATCCTATCCTCTATCCTATCCTATCCTCTATCCTATTCTCTATCCTATCCTATCCTCTATCCTATCCTATCCTCTATCCTATCCTATCCTCTACCTTATCCTATCCTCTATCCTATACAATCCTCTATCCTATCCTATCCTCTATCCTATCCTATCCTCTATCCTATCCTATCCTCTATCCTATCCTATCCTCTATCCTATCCTATCCTCTATCCTATCCTATCCTCTATCCTATCCTATCCTCTATCCTATCCTATCGTTTATCCTATCCTCTATCCTATCCTATCCTCTATCCTATTCTCTATCCTATCCTATCCTCTATCCTATCCTATCCTCTATCCTATCCTATACTCTATCCTATCCTATCCTCTATCCTATCCTATCCTCTATCCTATCCTATCGTCTATCCTATCCTATCCTCTATCCTATCCTATCCTCTATCCTATCCTATAATCTATCCTCTCCTATCCTCTATCCTATCCTATCCTCTATCCTATCCTATCCTCTATCCTATCCTATCCTCTATCCTATCCTATCCTCTATCCTATTCTATCGTCAACCCTATCCAATCCTCTATCCTATCCTATCATATCCTCTATCCTATCCTCTATCCTATCCTATCGTCTATCCTATCTTCTATCCTATCCTATCCTCTATCCTATCAAATCCCCTATCCTATCCTCTATCCTATCCTATCCTCTGTCCTATCCTATCCTCTATCCTATCCTATCCTCTATCCTATCCTATCCTCTATCCTATCCTATCCCCTATCCTATCCTATCCTCTATCCTATCCTATCCTCTATCCTATCCTATCCTCTATCCTATCCTATCCTCTATCCTATCCTATCCTCTATCCTATCCTATCCTCTGTCCTATCCTATCCTCTATCCTATCCTATCGTTTATCCTATCCTATCCTCTATCCTATCAAATCCCCTATCCTATCCTCTATCCTATCCTATCCTCTGTCCTATCCTATCCTCTATCCTATCCTATCCTCTATCCTATCCTATCCTCTATCCTATCCTATCCCCTATCCTATCCTATCCTCTATCCTATCCTATCCTCTATCCTATCCTATCCTCTATCCTATCCTATCCTCTATCCTATCCTATCCTCTATCCTATCCTATCCTCTATCCCATCCTATCCTCTGTCCTATCCTATCCTCTATCCTATCCTATCGTTTATCCTATCCTATCGTTTATCCTTTCCTCTATCCTATCCTATACTCTATCCTATCCTATCCTCTACCTTATCCTATCCTCTATCCTACACAATCCTCTATCCTATCCAATCCTCTATCCTATCCTATCCTATCCTCTATCCTATACTCTATCCTATCCTATCCTCTATCCTATCCTATCCTCTATCCTATCCTATCCTCTATCCTATCCTATTTTCTATCCTATCCTATCCTCTATCCTATCCTCTATCCAATCCTCTATCCTATCCTCTATACTATCAAATCCCCTATCCTATCCTCTGTCCTATCCTATCCTCTATCCTATCCTATCCTCTATCCTATCCTATCCTCTATCCTATCCTATCCTCTATCCTATCCTATACTCTATCCTATCCTATCCTCTATCCTATCCTATCCTCTATCCTATCCTATTTTCTATCCTATCCTATCCTCTATCCTATCCTCTATCCAATCCTCTATCCTATCCTCTATACTATCAAATCCCCTATCCTATCCTCTGTCCTATCCTATCCTCTATCCTATCCTATCCTCTATCCTATCCTATCCTCTATCCTATCCTATCCTCTATCCTATCCTATACTCTATCCTATCCTATCCTCTATCCTATCCTATCCTTTATCCTATCCTATCCTATATCCTATCCTATCCTCTATCCTATCCTCTATCATGTCGTATCCTCTATCCTACCCTATCCTCTATCCTATCTGATCCTCTATCCTATCCTATCCTCTATCCTATCAAATCCCCTATCCTATGCTCTATCCTATCCTACCCTCTATAATACCGTATACTCTATCCTATCCTATCTTCTATCCTATCCTATTATCTATCCTCAATACTATCCTTTCCTCTATCCTATCCAATCCTCTATCCTATCCTATCCTATCCTCTATCCTATATTCTATCCTATCCTATCCTCTATCCTATCCTATCCTCTATCCTATCCTATCCTCTATCCTATCCTATTTTCTATCCTATCCTATCCTCTATCCTATCCTCTATCCAATCCTCTATCCTATCCTCTATACTATCAAATCCCCTATCCTATCCTCTGTGCTATCCTATCCTCTATCCTATCCTATCCTCTATCCTATCCTATCCTCTATCCTATCCTATCCTCTATCCTATCCTATACTCTATCCTATCCTATCCTCTATCCTATCCTATCCTCTATCCTATCCTATCCTATATCCTATCCTATCCTCTATCCTATCCTCTATCATGTCGTATCCTCTATCCTACCCTATCCTCTATCCTATCTGATCCTCTATCCTATGCTATCCTCTATCCTATCAAATCCCCTATCCTATGCTCTATCCTATCCTACCCTCTATAATACCGTATACTCTATCCTATCCTATCTTCTATCCTATCCTATCATCTATCCTCAATACTATCCTTTCCTCTGTCCTATCCAATCCTCTATCCTATCCTATCCTACCCTCTATCCTATACTCTATCCTATCCTATCCTCTATCCTATCCTATCGTCTATCCTATCTTCTATCCTATCCTATCCTCTATCCTATCAAATCCCCTATCCTATCCTCTATCCTATCCTATCCTCTGTCCTATCCTATCCTCTATCCTATCCTATCCTCTATCCTATCCTATCGTTTATCCTATCCTCTATCCTATCCTATCCTCTATCCTATCCTATCCTCTATCCTATTCTCTATCCTATCCTATCCTCTATCCTACCCTATCCTCTATCCTATCCTATCCTCTACCTTATCCTATCCTCTATCCTATACAATCCTCTATCCTATCCTATCCTCTATCCTATCCTATCCTCTATCCTATCCTATCCTCTATCCTATCCTATCCTCTATCCTATCCTATCCTCTATCCTATCCTATCCTCTATCCTATCCTATCCTCTATCCTATCCTATCGTTTATCCTATCCTCTATCCTATCCTATCCTCTATCCTATCCTATCCTCTATCCTATTCTCTATCCTATCCTATCCTCTATCCTATCCTATCCTCTATCCTATCCTATCCTCTATCCTATCCTATCCTCTATCCTATCCTATCCTCTATCCTATCCTATCCTCTATCCTATCCTATCCTCTATCCTATCCTATCCTCTATCCTATCCTATCCTCTATCCTATCCTATCCTCTATCCTATCCTATCCTCTATCCTATCCTATCCTCTATCCTATCCTATCGTCTATCCTATCCAATCCTCTATCCTATCCTATCATATCCTCTATCCTATCCTCTATCCTATCCTATCGTCTATCCTATCTTCTATCCTATCCTATCCTCTATCCTATCAAATCCCCTATCCTATCCTCTATCCTATCCTATCCTCTGTCCTATCCTATCCTCTATTCTATCCTATCCTCTATCCTATCCTATCCTCTATCCTATCAATCCCCTTCCTATCCTCTATCCTATCCTATCCTCTATCCTATCCTATCCCCTATCCTATCCTATCCTCTATCCTATCCTATCCTCTATCCTATCCTATCCTCTATCCTATCCTATCCTCTATCCTATCCTATCCTCTATCCTATCCTATCCTCTGTCCTATCCTATCCTCTATCCTATCCTATCGTTTATCCTATCCTATCCTCTATCCTATCAAATCCCCTATCCTATCCTCTATCCTATCCTATCCTCTGTCCTATCCTATCCTCTATCCTATCCTATCCTCTATCCTATCCTATCCTCTATCCTATCCTATCCCCTATCCTATCCTATCCTCTATCCTATCCTATCCTCTATCCTATCCTATCCTCTATCCTATCCTATCCTCTATCCTATCCTATCCTCTATCCTATCCTATCCTCTATCCTATCCTATCCTCTGTCCTATCCTATCCTCTATCCTATCCTATCGTTTATCCTATCCTATCGTTTATCCTTTCCTCTATCCTATCCTATACTCTATCCTATCCTATCCTCTACCTTATCCTATCCTCTATCCTACACAATCCTCTATCCTATCCAATCCTCTATCCTATCCACCTATCCCTATCCTATACTCTATCCTATCCTATCCTCTATCCTATCCTATCCTCTATCCTATCCTATCCTCTATCCTATCCTATCCTCTATCCTATCCTATCCTCTATCCTATCCTATACTCTATCCTATCCTATCCTCTATCCTATCCTATCCTCTATCCTATCCTATTTTCTATCCTATCCTATCCTCTATCCTATCCTCTATCCAATCCTCTATCCTATCCTCTATACTATCAAATCCCCTATCCTATCCTCTGTCCTATCCTATCCTCTATCCTATCCTATCCTCTATCCTATCCTATCCTCTATCCTATCCTATCCTCTATCCTATCCTATACTCTATCCTATCCTATCCTCTATCCTATCCTATCCTTTATCCTATCCTATCCTATATCCTATCCTATCCTCTATCCTATCCTCTATCATGTCGTATCCTCTATCCTACCCTATCCTCTATCCTATCTGATCCTCTATCCTATCCTATCCTCTATCCTATCAAATCCCCTATCCTATGCTCTATCCTATCCTACCCTCTATAATACCGTATACTCTATCCTATCCTATCTTCTA